>NW_026517471.1:0-84399 GCF_026319265.1 Colletotrichum chrysophilum | reverse complement strand
GGGGGGGGGGGGGGGGGGTCTTGGGGGATGTAGTTGGTTGATGACGGAGCTGACTTTTGTGCGACAATGAGAACCCAAGTACACACGGCCCAAACACATGCAACAAGCATGTACATTGGATGTTCCATCTCATCTACCATCAACTCGCCCGTGAATTACCATGAACATCATGTATCCCCAGAACTCCTGCTCTGTTCCTCGCCACCCCCAGCTGCAGAACCAAGAGCTCAGTCATTCACAACCCACGCTCTCTTCCGCATCTCACTCACATGGATCCGGATGGGGTCGACAAGGGAGAGCTGCCGACCGCGTCTTGTCTCCGGGGGGCTGCTCTCAGCTAATGCTAGAAACGGGCCCGCCCTTCTGGGTACACAATTCTTTTACTATCGCCAGCCATTCATATCGTCCCGCGCGGCTTATCCCACTGATAGCGGTTGAAGCTAATTGCTCGAAACCATCAACTAAAAGGATCGCCCCCATGCAGATTGCAGACTGCCTGACGGTACCGTACCACTCACTCAGAGCAACTGAGTCGGATTTTGATATACATATAAAGTGAGATCCACATCTTGCTCTGTGTCATTGCTCGTGGATATCGTCGAGGGTTTTTTCCCACACCAGCCTTTTTTCCGCAGTCCAAGCCAATCTCGAGGTTTTGGTTCATTGACACCACCTCAAGATCGTCCCGTCCTCGTTCTGCTTATCGACCTCCGGCGACAGGCTCCAAAAACGACGGCAAGATGGATGAAGATCAAGGTCCATCTCAAATCGTCCCCGAGGCGTCACCAAAGCGCACAGTGGGAGATCGTCTGCGCGGCGCCAAGAACAGATTCTTCACGAAGCAAGGCCTCATCGGCGACTACGACTATGCGTTCCTCTTCCGCCCGAACCTGCCCTTCATGAGGAAGTCGCGCCAGTCCGCACCCTTTTTCGGCCTGCACGACAAAATGCCCACGCTCTTGGCCATTCTCCTGGGCTTTCAGCATGCCCTGGCCATGTTGGCTGGTATCATCACGCCGCCCATTCTGCTCAGCGGTGCTTCTGGTGCCAACCTGTCGGGAGAGATGCAACAATATCTAGTTTCGACTGCCTTGATCGTCTCTGGAATCCTGTCCGCAATCCAGATCACCAGGTTCCGCATTTTGAAGACTCCGTAAGAGGACCGAGTTTCCCACTCAGTGACTGTACTGTCCACTTACACGATTCAGCTACTATATCGGCACCGGCCTTCTCTCCGTCATGGGAATCTCGTTTGCCATTATTCCTGTTGCGCAGGGTGCTCTTACCCAGATGTATGCCAACGGCTTCTGCCCTACCGACGCTGATGGCAACAAGCTTCCGTGCCCCGATGGATACGGAGGTGAGTCTTTCCGCCAGAGTGCTGCGTGCACTCAAACGCTGACTTTGTGTGTAAAGCCATTATCGGTTCCAGTGCCCTCTGTGCTCTCATCGAAATCTTGATTTCCTTCATGCCGTCCAAGGTGATGCTTCGCATCTTCCCTCCCATAGTCACTGGCCCCACTGGTAGGTCTAAGACTCCAAAAGCCGTTGAGATCCAGTCCTGAGTCTGTCTAGTCATGCTCATCGGTATTCACCTCGTCGAGAGCGGTTTCCAGAACTGGATGGGCGGCTCAGGGCCTTGCGCCAGTCCGTCGACTGCGTCTGCGTTCTTCGCAAAGTGCCCCAACATCTCGGCGCCCCATGCTCTGCCCTGGGGCTCCGCCGAGTACCTCGGGTTGGGCTTCTCTGTGTTCCTCACGATTATTCTCTGCGAGAGATTCGGTGCCCCTATCATGAAGTCCACTTCGGTCATCATTGGTCTCCTTGTTGGTGAGTTGCTGTACCCAAACCATGGCCCAAGCCGTTACTAAACCCCTACCAGGATGCATTATTGCAGCCGCGACAGGATACTTTGACCGATCTGGCATCGACAGCGCCCCTGCCGCCTCCTTCATCTGGGTTCACACCTTCAAGCTAAGCCTGTATGGGCCTCTAATACTGTGAGCGCCCATCTTCTCATTTGGCCCCTGGAGTCCCTAGCTTACCATCTTCCAGACCTCTCCTTGCGGTTTACATCATTTGCGCCTGTGAAGCCATCGGAGATATCACAGCCACTTGCGATGTCTCGAGACTAGAAGTCGAGGGCCGTCTCTTCGAGTCCCGGATCCAGGGTGGTGTTTTGGCCGACGGCATCAACGGAGTCTTCGCTGGTTTGATGACCATCACCCCTATGACCACCGTGAGCTTCCCCCCCCTCCTCCACCTCTCCCTTAAATCAAAGGTAAATAACTTACCAAATGAGCCAGTTCGCCCAAAACAACGGTGTTATCGCCCTTACCCGCTGCGCCAACCGGAGCGCAGGATATTGCTGTTGTATAACGCTCATCATCATGGGTATCTTCGCCAAATTCGCCGCCTCTCTCGTCGCCATCCCCTCCTCCGTCCTGGGCGGCATGACGACCTTCCTCTTCACCGCCGTGGCCGTCTCCGGAATGGCAATCATCACAAAGGGTGTCCCCTTCAACCGCCGCAACCGCTTCATCCTGACCGCCGGCCTGACCCTCGGCTACGGCGCCACCCTCGTCCCGACCTACTTTGACAACGTCTTCACCTACGCCGGCGACAACCGCGGCCTGCGCGGCTTCCTCGATGCCATCGTGCTCATCATGGAGACCGGCTTCGCCATCACCGCCTTTGTCTGCATGTTCCTCAACTTTGTCCTTGAGGAGGAGATCGAGGACACCGAGGGCCGGGATGTGCCGCCTGCCGGCAGCGCTGTGGCTACCAAGGATGTCAATGGAGGTGACAGCGCGCGGGGAGCTGATTCTGAGGACATCCAGCCTGTTGGACACAGCGCTGCGGGCAAGGGAGAAGAGAAGCTGGCATAATGTGGCTAAGCCTGTCACTGCTACGAGCTAGACGGTTGCGGCGGCTGAAGAAACAGTGTTGGAATTGTCTGGATTGTGTTATACAGATGAATACCCTTATGTTAATGAATTGGATCTGGAACACTGCAATACTTGGTCCTTGCGGGATTTGGTTCCAATAAATTGCACTCCTGAGATTGCGGCACAGATTGCGTGACTCAGTTTCGTCTTGTTCTGACCTGCGCCAGCTACGCTCTACTTTCTGTGTCCATGATTGCAGGTGTTCAGGTTCTAGAGGCCCAGATATACCCATCAGCATCTGATATCTCTGCCGTCACTTCCGCAAAACGCCATATTTCACATGCTGGACTCGTCAACGCCAGCAGACCCGGCCACATATGTACACCGATTAGAGAGACTTTCTTAGATCGCGGTAATCAATGCGATGATATTGACTCGGCCCGCGCGCCATAATTATGGATGAGCAGCATCTCTGGATCATCTCGAGAAATGCTGGCCCGAATATGAACTAACTAAGGCTGCAAATGCACCGCTGAATCCATGACGCCAAACGTAGCCATTTTTTTGGTATCAGACCACCCGATCCAGCTTGAAATCAAGAAACGTCTTGTAAAAGATTCTTCCATACAAATATTACACAAATTCACGACTTCGGCGAGCAAGAACGCGCACGTTGTCGATGAAACCCTCCACCAATTGCGGGTATGAATGAGGCTCGTTTTTCATAACACGGCGCTGTTGATCAATGACAATATCCGGGGACAGTTCGATTTCGAGTTCGTGTTCCCTGTCGGTCTTTTGGGTGTTCTATGACAAGGTTAGCATCGCGTGCGGCATCGACTATTTTCTGAGCCACTTACCCCAGGACCGGGCGTCATCTGTGTCACTTGCGTCAGGTCGACCTGATAGTGATTTTGCTTATAGCTGAGGCGATCCTTGTTACGATCGGGGAACTTCTGCTCGTGGCTGACGGCTAGGCGTTCCAACTCCTCAGCCGGGCCATCCCAAGGCATTTCCAGGTTGATGCTGATGCGGCAGTCCAGAGGACACGTGGGCAGGTGCAGGTGAAGGTCAGCCACACGAGCCTTGACAATCTTGGCCAGCACTTCCTTCGTCTTCATATCGTATGTAATGCGAGCCTTGATCGGTCTTCTAGGCGGAAGTAGGGCGCGAATGCACGTAGGCAGACGGGAGTGCATCGAATTAGGTAGCTCGATGAACTTGTCCGTCTCCCGTCGATGTTTGTACTGGATTTGTACCCGGCCGCGAGCGCTGGGATCGGGGTTTCGCGGGTCGGTCTGGACGACAAGAGCATTGAGGAAATCGTTCAGTCCTTTGTGTTGGGCCTGAAGGGAGAAAAGTTAGTCTCAGTCATTTTTGCTGGCGCAATGGAACTTACCGCAGTCATGCTGCTTTTGAAGGCCAGACGGCCGGTGTCGTGGAGAATGCATTCAGAGCCAATGAATTTTTCAACGCGCTCGTTCGTGTCTCTGTCAATGAGCAGACCCATCTTGGCCTCAATCTCGAACTGTACGCCACGACCGATGATGTCGCCCGAGTCGGGGTGAAGCGAAATGTTCTTAAACAAAAAGTCTGCAACCTGCTTGGACAATTCCTCGTATGGGCGGGTTCCGAGAATGCTCTCCTCCCATGCGCCTAGATGGTGTTGAGGCTTGGGCTCCTGCACCGCCGGTGGCGGAACAGATCGTGCAGTCTCTGGCGAAGTATGGCGACTGGAGTTGCTGGCGGGTTTGGCCTCGTGCTTTCCGTTGATGTGAGGTGGCCCTCGTTTGAGCAGCTCAAAATTTGCCTGCTTCAGTCTCTTGTTTTCTCGGGAATTCCAGGTTTGCGCCCAAACGGGAGTTGCTGTGTGTATTGTCTTTTTCCGCTGAACCACGGGCGAGCGAGCAATTGTTGGCCCTCCATTGACCTCGGCAGGTGGTGGCCGTGGTTCTTTCCTCTCGAGTTCTCGGGGGCTCAGATCTCGGTCGGCGAGCTTTCTTTTCGCAGGCGTCGCGGCGCGTTCGCGTTCGGGTTCCACCATGTTGACGACACTCGGTTGTGGTCGCGCTTCGGGTTCGGTGTGGCCACCAACGCTGCTCGGCAAACTCGGAACCCTGGTCTTGGGGCTAACGCTAACGCTTCTGTCGCGTTCGCTGTGCACGCTATGCGACAATGACCTTCGTTCTTGGGCGCCGTGGGAATTGGGCATGCGAGGTGGTGGAGGTGGTGGTGTGGCTTGGGATAGGTGCGAGGCGGACAGTCTTTGTTGATAGGGACTTTGTGGTTGCGCAAAGCTCGGTGCAGAGGAAGATTGTCGAGGCCCGGTCTGGGGCGGGCCCAGTGGGGTAGGAGGTTGCGAGTGCTGGCGGTTGTACTCGGGCGGCGGGTGCGCCGTCGCAACAGGACTGCCGTGAGGATACGCCTGACCGTGAAGTTGCGGGTGCTGCTGGCTGTGTGCAGAGGTAGGAGTTGGGGTGGAATGTGTTGATTGTGAGCGTTGGTGAATATACGGGTTGGCGCCACCGGGTGTGCCGATGGGCGGCGTCTGCGGCATGTGCTGCTGCGGCTGCGGCTGCTGCTGTTGCGGATGCGGCTGTTGCTGTGCAAGTTGTTGTTGTTGCTGCTGCTGAAGCTGAAGCTGCTGAGGATGGGGTGGAAAAGAAGACGGTGTTGCACCAGCAGGATGGGAATAGCTGTCTCTCGGCGGATACGCGTTGGATGGCGGGTATTGGTGACGTTGTACAGGGCTGGCAACCTCTTGAGGCGGCCCGGTCGGAGGAAAGGGATAGCCACCAGCAGGCCCGCTCACCGAAGACGTCGGAGTGTGACGATACGGGGACGGGGCGGGCATGGAGGCGCTCTGAGGAGACCGCATATCGGTGTACGGGCCGGGAGTACCTGCCTGCAGCGGTGGCGGCGCCGGGCGGCCGGGATAGGGGCCCGGAGTCTGATAAGGCGACTGAGGAGGATAAGGCGGGTTCGAGGCCTGCGGATGGACAGCATACTCCTGAGGCGCGGGAGGCTTGCCTGGAGAAGAGTGCAAGGCATGGCTGTATGCAGACTCCCTAAATGCATACGCGGTGGCTGCCTGGGAAGGTGTCGTCGGAGTCTGCTGCTGGGGATGATGCTGTGGGTGCTGAGGATGCTGCTGCGGTTGCTGCTGCGGTTGCTGCTGCGGGTGTTGCTGAGGGTGCTGCTGAGGGTGCTGCTGCGGGTGTTGTTGAGGGTGTTGCTGCGGATGCTGCTGAGGGTGTTGAGGATGTTGCGGATGCTGCTGAGGATACTGCTGCTGCTTTGGCGCAAGCTGCTGAGGAGCAGGAGGGGGAGCAGCAGCAGGAGCCGCTCTCGAGCGGTCGGCGTCATCAGCCGTATTCATCAAGGCCCTGAGATCCATAGTGAAAGGCGTAGACGGGCAAATGGGGCCAGTATCCCTTGGTGTTGTGGTGTTTTGTCCAGTCCAACGCTCCGGCCTGCTTCGGCTGGGATGCGCAAAGTTTCAGCTTCGCCCTTTCAATACCAACAGCTCATATGCGCGGCGTGCGAGATATGCGATGGGTTATCGGTCGTGAGCGATGGTCGCGACGCAGGTTTGAACAGTCGACGCGATTTTATTGGTACAAGTTGGATCGGCAGCAGTTGAGCATCACGTCGGCATGATCAGTCGGCAAAGATGATTACGGTCGGGGTCGCAAGCGTTGATGTCGGCGTCGGCGTCGCTGTTGGGGCTCGGGGTCGAGACGGGATCGACCAGATGGGACTAGATTGGATCGGATCGGATTGGACAGCACAGAAGCCAGGACCAAGCAGAATCGGATGCGCGGCGAGGCGAGGGCAAGTCGGATTGGAGCAAAGAGTTCGAGGGGCGATGCGAAATGGAGGGCGGCGGGCGACAAGCTAAAGAAAACGGCGAGGGACGAAACGACACGGTTCACAGGGTCGGAGAGGGAGGGGTCGGGATCGAGCTCGTTTGTTTCGTTTGTTCGTTGGGTGGACGGAACGGGATGAGATGGAGATGCGGGTGTGGATGCGGATGCGGATTGCGAGTTGCGGATTGGAGTCGTCGCGAGCTGGGCGTCGTAATCTCTCTGGTGCGCGATCTCCCCTCTCTTTCTTTCTCTCTCTCTCCTTCTCTACGTGGTGTACGTCCTCAATGCGGCATCCGTTCGGGGCTGGCGAGTTGAGCAGCGCGAGAGAAGCGTGCGATGATGCGATGCGGTCGGCGCGTGGGCTTTCGGAGCGGGGAGTGAGGTGGAGGGCGAAGAGCAATAGGCGTCGGTGGTGATGGCAGCAGGGAGATTTCTCTCGTGAGGTCCCTGTCGGCGTCGGGTTGGGTTGGGGCGAATGGTGGTTGGTGGTTGGTGGTTGGTGGTTGGTGGTGAGGTAGGTAGGTACCTTGGGGTTGGTTGGTTGGGTAAGGCAGGTAAGGTAAGGTAAGGTAAGGTCGCAGGTCGAGATATCTCGGGCGCTAGGAAGAAAACATCTTGTCCTCTGTTGCAGCTGCGTGGGAAATTTGGAGACAAAAAGAAAGGATGGAAATGGATTGGTCGCGCGCCGATCGCAGCAGGGTTTCCGTCTTTCGCGGCTTCTCAGTCATGAAAGTCCTCAATCTCACTCAGGTCACGTCGGCGCCCACCGTGCTCTCTTTCTCTACCTTAGGTCACTCACTGCCCGTAGGTATCCGTAGGTAGTCACAGCGAGCTCAGTGAGTGAGGTGCTAATAAGGCTGCCCTGCCTACCTTACCTAAGGTAGGTAAGTATCTTACTTTTCAAGACCGGGCACACTAAAGGCACTTTGGGAGCGCCCTGGCAAGTAGGTACCTTGGCAAAGTACCTTAAGTAAGGTAAGACCTTACCTAGTAGCTAGGAACTTTGAAGCTCCAGGTCCCTTTGAGGACGCAGAGAGCACAAGGTGTTGCTCGTTGCAGATGACGGCTGGGTGATTTAGCTTTTCATGATGTTTAGGCAGATGCTATCTGCTTTAGGGGCTAGGTTTACATAGAGCTTCATCAAGCTTCTTCTAGGTAAGGTAGGCAAGTATCTTGGAGGCTGGCACAGAGCTCTTCCAGTGGGCTGCACAGCCTTGTCTCGTTTCGCAGCTTCATGAACACGTCCATGTCCTGTGCCACGGTGCGTTGCTCGAGCCCGGCCTGTCGGGGATTTTCATTTTTTTATTTTCTCTCTCCCCTGTCTCTCCTTCGGCCAGCTCCACGTTGTGGTGTTGGCAGAGTGGAGGGTTGTGAGATTGAGGCACGCGCTCTCGACGGGTGAAGGGCGCCTGTCTGTACTGAGCATGTATTGCCACTCACAATCTGCCGCCCAAAGATACTTACATGTACTAATCGGGGCTGTGCTGGACGTGTGTGGGTCGCGTCGATGGCGCCAGACACTCACTCATGCTGGAACTGCAACTGGAACTGAGGGTCTGATCGTGTCTTCCACTTTTCTGCCCCCTTCCAGTGTCACACTCAAATCGCGTCGTCAGTCACCCAGGATTTTCTGACTTCTGACAGCCAGCTCCAGCCAGGGTTGGCGAACATGTTTCCCTTCTGGACCGCCTCATCCTCAGGGGTAGCATTGGCCTTCCGTCTTCACTGCGAATGACTACCTGTTCATACGGACGACCACGAATACACGGATATTGAATCGCGATGCGAATGGCTTCCTCCTATCACCTTACTGATGCTCGTACAAAGTACAACCAACGTCAACCATCGCCCAGCCTCCTCGGACCTCACGAGCACCATATCCTTGCATCTCAACTGCCGTCCACCCCAATGCACCCTCACCCTATCTTACCTTGGCCCAGATACGACGCTGATCCTGATAGGATGGATGCGGCATGCCTTGAGTGCCAATGTTCATATCGAAAGCTGCACGTCCATTGCACTTCTGCGCGTCAGCCTCATCAATCTGACGCCTGGCGCGTCGACACTGAGCGGTCCTTCGTACGTACTGCCCTCTCCTTTCACGCGTTTTCAAAACCTCTGGTGTTATGCATCATTTATCGTGACTTTCATTAAGCTTGCAGAGTTGTTCTCTGTTCCTCACAAGCTTGACTTTGCTGCCGCTGCCGCTGCCTCTGCCTTCTGTTGTCGAATAGCCGTACTGCTGATCTTATTGGTAAAGTCGTCCGTTTTGGCTGTCTCGTCGCCAAGATCCCGCGCGTCGAGCACGTCGACTTCGTATGTTTCCAATGGCTTCATCCCGAGACTAACCCGCTTGTCGTTGACTGCCTTGCCGCCCGAGCGCGTCTCTCCAGAGACCACGAGTGCTTCAATCTCCGCCATGGAGATCGTGGGGCCATAGACATCCTGAAATTCAACGCATTCGACGACAATAGTGCCGTTGCGGAACTTCGCCTCGAGATGGCCAGGCGCAGTTTCCACTGTCGGTACCGGACCAGACCTCTTTTTCCAACCGCTCTTGTCCAGCTCGAGAAGAGAGGCCAGGAAGTCAAGAGTATACCTGGCACGGTCATCCCACGTCTGCACCAGCTCGCCGTATTTCTTGTTCTTGAGCATTTCATCGCCCGTGATGCCCAGCACAAGCTTGCAACTGGATGCCGAGTCTTTGTCGGGAACCCGGAGCAGGAGAACTGCAGCCATGAGCATCAGCTTGTGACCTGGATGGAGATGGTCAAATGTGCCGCCTAGGCAGACCACTGGGTACAGAGGAGATGCTTCCGTGCTGCCGGCTCCCTCGCCTTCGACGTTCATGCTAAGACCAGCCTCAACAACAACTAGTTGAGATTGGAGGATGGTCTGTCTCCCTTCGGCAAATTTGAGATATGATGACAGCGTACGGTATCCGTGCTCGCTATTCACATGAAATATGTAGCTCCAGGGGTGGTAAGCAGATGCGAAGGTTGGAAGGTCGACGACAGTCGTGTTGTTGGGCTCGATGGCGGCCACAAGTTCTGATGCAAGCCGCCTACTGGCGTCATGGTCGACCAAAACAACTCGCGCATCGATAGAGCCCGGTCCTCCATTAACGTCCGTGGCAATGGACTGCTCGGCACAAACGACAGCAATGAGGCTGTAGATACCGGCCACCAGAGACTGTGCGGCGGCCCATGACAACGATTTCGTTTTCGGTGATGCACCGCGCAAGACGGGACATACCACAGCCACAATAAGCGTAGCTGACCGGGCCGGATGCTTGATCTTGGAGAAAACGGCTTGTAATGAGGGCCGGTAGGCGGCATTGAGTGATGCGCGGGATGGCGGCCGGGGTGGGACTGGCAGGAGCAGGAGACTCGGATTCTGTTCTGAGCTCATACTGTAAAACTCTCGTAGCAGAAAGCGCAGTCAGGTGTTGGCTGGAGGTGTATGACCAGAAACGCAAAGAAGCACTCTGAATTCGTGATCACTGTTGTCAAGGCTAAATGCGTGGAACTCAGGTGAGCTGGACTGGGTGTTCCTCGGTCCGTGGAAGCGGGGAGCTTGAGTCCCGGTCACATTGGCGGGGTGTGCCGCAGCAAGTGAGGTCACTCGCTGCACCGCTGTGTGCCTGGTCTCTTGCAGAGCTCCAGGGTAGGTACACGTCCTTCATTACAATATAACCACTGAATGTTGTAAGCGTGATGCTCAGCACTTTAAGTGCATATACTAGCTGATATCGTAGATAACCGACTTTCGGGGCTCAAAGAGATCTGACTGCAGCTGCTTACCTCATCAGAGCCAGTCGAGAAGTCCGGGTGCAGGTTTCGCAGCTTTGGGAATGCTGACTCATCCAAAACTGGTCCGTGCTTGTTGCTGTTTGCTGCTATTGGCGCTGCCGACTGGTGCTGCAAGGGTCAGAGAGACGGCTCTGGGGCAAGGCGAGGCAGGCAGACCTGCCTGACGTGGATGCTGGCTGGCTGCATTCGCGCATTGCTTTCGGCGTCCTTCTTTCCATCACCAAACCGTCTCCCCGGAGCTGCCATCACCACCACTCCAACAATCATCCAACCTACTCAATTCAGTCCGACTGACTGCGTATTGAAGACCCGACCGAACGTCTACGATAAACCCTATCGGTCGCACATCTTCCCGCCACAGCTTAGCTCGAGCTCCGTTCCCGAGGCCAACATCCAAAATGCCTGGCCTGGTCTCAGCTACCGGAGTGCTGGGCTTCCTGGCCGACGAGGAGCACGACCTCAAGGTCTTCGCCCTCCAGACTCTCAACGATGATATCGACACCGTCTGGACTGAGGTTGCCGGTGCTCTGAGCCAGATGTAAGCCCGCCTTCCATTGTTTCCCCGTGGGGCTGCTCTTCACCAAAATGCTAATCATCCCTCCAGCGAGGCTCTCTACGAAGACGACACCTTCCCTCAACGGCAGCTCGCCGCTCTTGTTCTCGCCAAGGTTTACTACCATCTCCAGGCTTACAATGAGAGCATGACTTTCGCCCTGGCTGCCGGCGACCTCTTCAAGCTCGATGCTCCCGGCGAGTTCGAGGAGACCATCATCTCCAAGTGTATTGATCAGTACATCGCCGCTTCTTCCGCGCAGCACACCGCCCCTAAGTCGCCCAAGAACGACAACTCCCTCCCCGCTCTTGCGACAACCTTTGCGAGCGGCGCCGCTGACGGCTCCGCCCTCATCTCTCCCACGACGCCCTTCTCTCAGACGACTCTCCCCTCCAAGTCGCTCCTTTCCAGAGTTTCGACCGATAACACCATCCTCGATCCCACATTCCAGCCCGTCAAGGAGGGTCGTTCCGGTTCCATCGCCCCCATCAACGACCAGGCTACACAGCTCGCTCTTCAGCGCATCATCGAGCGTCTCTTTGAGGCCTGCCTCAAGGATGGCCGATACCGCCAGGTCGTCGGCATTGCTGTTGAGGCCAAGAACCTGGAGGTCCTTCGCCGCGTCATTAAGCGGGCAAGCGAGGACGAGAAGAAGTCCAAGGGCAAGTCCACGGATGGCCAAGGTCCCGCAGAAGAGCTGATGGAGTACGCCCTGAGCATCTGCATGGACATTGTTCAGGAGCGTAGCTTCCGCACCGAGATCCTGCGTCTTATCCTCGATCTTCTCAACGAAATTCCCAACCCCGACTACTTCGCTATCGCCAAGTGCGTCGTTTACCTCAGCTCAGACGAAGAGGCTTCGCGCATGCTCAGGCAGCTCGTTACAGATGGTGGCCCCAACTCGATTGCCAATGCTTACCAGATCGCCTTTGACCTGTACGACAACGGCACTCAGGAATTCTTGGGCAAGATCATCAACTCTCTGCCCTCTGGAGAGCCTGCCAAGCCACCTGCCAGTGATGCTACCGAGGAGGAGCCTCTTCTCGAAAACCAGCAGTCATCTGAGGAGGAGGTCTCGGACGACCTTGCTAAGGTCTACAAGAACATTCGTTCTATTCTCGACGGCAGCAAGACCATCCAGCTGAACCTCGAGTTCCTCTACAGGAATAACCGAACCGACTTGAGCATCCTGAACAAGGTCCGCGACAGCTTGGAGGGCAGAAACTCTATTTTCCACACTGCGGTCACCTTCTGCAACGCCTTCATGAACCAGGGTACCACGAACGACAAGTTCTTCCGCGATAATCTCGAGTGGCTCGGTAAGGCAGTTAACTGGTCTAAGTTCACAGCCACCGCTGCTCTCGGAGTCATCCACCGCGGCAACCTCACCCAGTCTAGGAAGCTTCTGGAGCCGTATCTGCCTCGCCAAAGCGGCTTGAGCAGCGGCTCCATCTTTAGCCAGGGTGGTGCGCTGTACGCCTATGGTTTGATTCACGCCAACCACGGCGCCGATGCCCTAGAGTACCTCAAGACGCAATTCACATCTGCGGAGGAGGAAGTCATTCAACACGGTGGTGCCCTTGGTTTGGGCATTGCTGGCATGGCCACCGGCTCTGAGGAGATCTTCGATAACCTGCGAACTGTCCTCTTCACGGACTCTGCGTTGAACGGTGAGGCCGTTGGTCTTGCCATGGGTCTCATCATGCTGGGCACAGGCAACGTGCGTGCTCTGGAGGACATGATCACGTATGCCCATGAGACGACTCACGAGAAGATTGTTCGTGGCCTTGCCATTGGCATGGCTCTCATCATGTACGGCCGCCAAGAGGGCGCCGACGCCATGATTGAAGGTCTGCTCAACGACCCCGACCCGACCCTCAGATACGGAGGTATCATGACAGTTGCCCTCGCGTACTGCGGTACCGGCAGCAACAAGGCCATTCGCAAGCTGCTGCACATCGCTGTCAGCGACGTCAACGACGACGTCCGCCGTGTTGCTGTCATGAGCTTGGGATTCATCCTGTTCCGCAAGCCCGGCAGCGTGCCCCGCATGGTCGAGCTCCTCTCTGAGTCGTACAACCCCCACGTCCGTTACGGATCTGCCATGGCTCTGGGTATCTCCTGCGCGGGCACTGGTCTCGACGAGGCCATTGATCTGCTTGAGCCGATGATGAAGGATCCTACCGACTTCGTTCGCCAGGGTGCTCTCATCTCGCTTGCCATGATCATGATCCAGCAGAACGAGGTGATGAACCCCAAGGTCGCCTCCATTCGCAAGACTCTGAAGAAGGTTGTCGGTGACCGTCATGAAGACGCCATGACCAAGTTTGGTGCCTCGCTCGCCCTGGGCATCATTGATGCTGGTGGCCGCAACTGCACTATCGGCCTTCAGACTCAGACCGGTAACCTCAACATGGCCGGCATCGTGGGCATGGCGGTCTTCACCCAGTACTGGTACTGGTTTCCCTTCACTCACTTCCTCTCTTTGGCATTCTCTCCCACCTCTATCATCGGCCTGGACCACGAGCTCGAGATCCCAAGCTTCAAGTTCCACTGCGCTACTCGCCCCAGCTTGTTTGACTATCCCCCTGAGCAGGAGGTCAAGACCGAGGAGGGTCCCACGATGGTAGCCACCGCTGTCCTCTCCACCACCGCGCAAGCCAAGCGAAGAGCCCAGAAGAAGGAGCGTGCCCAGCGCCGGGAAAGCATGGACATTGACTCGTCTGCTAAGCCTACCGTTTCCGACAAGATGGAGGTGGATGAGAAGAAGGAAGAGGCCAAGGACAAGAAGGAGGCCGATGTAACTGACAAGGAGGCCTCTGCTCCTCCGGCAGACACCAAGAAGAAGGCAGAGAAGGAGAAGGTTGGCTACGACCTGGAGAACATGTCGCGCGTGCTGCCCGGTCAGCTCAAGTTTATCAGCTTCCCTGCCGGCCGTTACAAGCCGGTCAAGAAGGTACAGTAATCCCAACTCCAACACAAGGAAGACAGGGCGCTAACTATCCGTAGCCAACTGGTGGACCTTTGCTGTTGCAGGATACCCAACCTGACGAGGAGAAGTCTCTGATGGAGGAGAAGCTCAAGAAGGTGACGACGGAGAAGGCCCCCGTTGCTGGCCAAAGTAACGCCGGTGGCTCATCGGCGGGCCTGACGCCTAGGCAGCAGCAGAACATCATCTCCCAGGCCCTTAGGGCTGGCGCTGGCGGTGATCTCCGCTCGCTCAACGAGCTTAGCGAGTTGCTGGGCCGCCAGAGGAGAGGTGACCTTGCTGGCGCGACGGAAGGAAGTGGTGCGGCGGCGGCTGCAGGAGTTCTTACCGCCGTTGATGAGGACGGTGAGGGCGACGAGGAGGCGACAGTGCCAGGCGAGTTCGAGTACTTCACCGACAACGAGGAGGAGGACGAGGACTAAGTATTCTGCTAAGCGGCGCATACAATGTACTCTTAAGTCGGGAAGGGTTTCTAGAGAATAGACGACGGCAGAGGCCTGTTTTGGGCACGATGCGAAGGGCATCTCAAGGCAAGAGCGCTTGCCATGCTGTACAACTTTAGCAATTGAATTAATGCTCCATTTGCGAATCGAACTTTTTGTTGAACGTTACGTCAATTAAGGTATGCGAGTTCGATCTTGCGTGCTTGTAATCTACAACTGGCTGTTCTGATGATGAATAAGAGAAGAAGAAACCACTGCAATCGTTAATGGCAGCAAATACCACATGGAGGAAACGAATAACAGCAACATGCCTCGCTGTTGGTACTCCGAAATACGCCAAAACCCTGGTACAAACAAAAGGTGCCGGCTCATATACAACAACGTCTCTTCTCTTTGTCGTTCTTCCTCCTCTTGCATAATCAAAGTCTCATCTCGTAGTAATCAAAGCTCCCTTGGCACAGTCTGAGCAAATTCTGAGACGATGCCAGGCGTTGGCCAAGTTGCCGCGCTGGTTATAAATGGCCGCATAACTCTCTGGCTGACAGTTGTACGACTCATCTGTAGCCTTGACCAGCATCGTTGTGCACTTCTTGCCGTTTTCGCCCAGTTCGCCCAGAGGAACAACGCCATCGTATCTCCAGCGCTTCCACGCCCAAGACTTGTGGCCGGCTTTGGGCGCAGTCTCAGGCTCGTCAAGGAGCTCCGCCTGGTCCCATGTCTTGCCGTTATCAAGGCTCACGTCGACGCGGACGATTCTGCGCCCGCCGCCAGAGTAGGCGTATCCCTTCAGCGAAGCCTCTCGGCCAGTGGTCTCGGCGTCATTGGTGCCACTCTTCCAGTCACCCAGTCTAACGGTTGTTATGGCGCTGGTGATGGGCATTTCCTGGATGGGGGCTGCGCTGTCCCAGTCCGGCTTCGTCTCGTTGGGTCCGAAGCATTTATAATCCTTGCGCTGCCACTGGCTGTGGCTCTCCTCATCTGACACCGTGATATGGCTCAACCATTTGACAGAGCGAGCTGCGACATGGCCAGGCACGAGTGCACGGAGGGGGTAGCCATGGTCCCTTGGCAACGGCTTTCCATTCATCGAATAGGCAAGAAGAACATCGCCACGGGGGTCCAGAGCAGACTCAATGGGGATTGACGCGCCGTAGGCCTCGAGAGCCATGAATTGGACGTGCTTGGCTTCCGTATCGCCAGCCATTGTTTCCAGAATGGGGACGCCAGCGTCGGCGAGAACATCGGAGAGCTTCACACCCTGCCATTCAGCGCAAGAGATGGCACCGACATTCCATTGAAGACCGTTTGTCTTTTTGGCGTTGCGCGTCATGTCACTTCGGCGGTTGCCCGAGCACTGAAGAACCGCCACGATGGTTGAAGGCTTAAACTTGGTCTTGAGATCATCGAGGGTGTACTCCTTGATGGTTCCGTCGAGCAGCTCGATCTTAAGGGTGTAATCCGAGGTGTCGTCGACCTCGGGCACCCACATGTGGTTACGCACGTAGAAGAGCTCATTGGGGGTGAGATAGCTGTCAGCCAGGCCCTCCAAAGGCGTTTCGGCATTGCGAGGCTTGGGAGTAAGTGTGATGAGTCTTGGGTCACGGCTGGGATCGTGTTGGAAAGGGTCCTCAATCGATTGTGCGGCAGGCTTGCCGTCAATCAGGTCGGCATTATCGATAAAGCCAATCAGGTACTGGTTGAGGATCTCGTAGACGTGGGGCGACTTGTGAATAGTGAAAATGTCCCAGTAGGGATCAATGCTGCCGCCGGCGGCACGGAGGATGACCTCGCCACCGGGATGGGCTCCGACCCATTCGGTAATATCATAGACCTTATCGCCTTGTGTAACCCACGGGCTGCCGGACTTTGCGTCGTGCTTCCGGACCTCGTTCAGCCGGAAGCGAGGGAGGGACGGATCGCGGTCATCGGTCGAGTCTGCCGGGCCGGAAGTATCGACATCATCTTCGTGGGGGACATGGAAGGGTTCCGAGAGGCCAATGAAGAAGGACAGCAGCCCACCGCTAGCGAGCAGAGTCCTAACCCTGATGAGGCGTGGGGGACGGTTCCCTGGGCCACCTGGGCCACCCGGGCCACTGTTATGCTGAGGCCGCTGCCTCTCTTGTGCCTGAGCAGCGGTACCACCTGTGAGAGGCGTCGAGGAGGAGACGGATGTCGGCTGGGTGTGTCTAGAGCAAGGAGAGGCGTGCAAGAGTCGAGGGTGGAGGGAACCCTGAGGACGAGGAGCGGCAAGAGGACCAGCCAGAGAGGTGGCCGGGGCGTGTAGCGGTCGAAAAGGGACGGGCCGCTTTGTCGAGAGCTGTAAAAGCTCGCTAAACAGACGCCGCGGCGCTTGCATTGGGAGAGATGGCGTTGTGAGTGGCCGAGATGGGCTTCTTTTGGGTCGACGACGTCGAGGGCGCGGCTCTGGTGTGGAGCTTGGACGATGAGGTGACTGACAAGGGCGATGGCGTGATTGCTCTTGGAGGGTGAGGGAAAAGTCTGAGGGTGGGGGGGAGGCGAGCTGTTCATAAATCAGGTCGTCTGCATAATGGGGATGGATTGTGCAGATGGACTGTGCGTTGAGTTGTGCAGTCGGCGTCCAGTGGGGCCGTGCACGTGTTGAGTGAGTACGTAAGGTACCTAGCACCGGTACACTGTGCCGGACGTGGAGTCTCCTTCAGAGTGTGTGTGCCCGGGTGTGGTCTCTTGTCTCTCCAGCGGGAACATGGAAAGCGATGAATTCGGGGTTCTGACATTGGCTCTTTCCCACTCTTAAACCGACCAAAGACTCGCATCTGAGCTGCCCGTGCATCATTACAAGACTCGGCTTCTGTAGCAAATGGTCCAAGACGCCGATGGTTGCCGCAAAATCACCCACGTGGTCGCCGAAGAAGACCGTCGCAGCCCGTCCCGACACGTCTCAACCCTCAATCCCGGGCCCTCGTGAGTCGGCGAACAACTGAGTCGGCGATAGCAACCGAAGCTGTCTGTGGCCACGTCCAACCACTGCGGCGCTAGGTCCATATAATACTCTCCCCGCAACTCTAATTGAAGTGCATTTTAATTGCCTTGGTTGCATTGACGGAATCTTCGGCGACCAGTCGATGTCGACGGCGTTGTTCTTCATACTAAGCTGCAGCTGGCTGCTGTAAAGTACAGCTTCTGGACAGAAGGGGTATTTGTCCGCTATATGACATTGCAGAAGCTTCCAACAAGGCTTCAAGTCGATTTCCTGCTCAGAGCACCTTGGAATCTGGAGTTTGCTGGCCATCCCGAGCTGCGGCTTGAACCTTTTCGGGAGTCTTGTCTTTCGGAGTCTCGACATCACTGCCCTGAGTGCCCTCGATATCCATGCCCTCCCGCACCCAAATCGTCTGCGATATGAGAGACTCCCTCGCCGGCACAAGCCAGCTGAGTGTCGTATATAAAAAGATTGACACAACGAATCCAAAAAGCCAGTCGAAACTGTACAGATGCTGCGCACCGTCTGAGATCTTGACTGCCGGGTAGCCGCTGATAGCCAGTGCCATGCCCGGCAACGAAGGCGCTACAGGAACGATAAAGGCAACAAGCGCTCTCCAATTAACGCCCGCATCGAAACGGTAGCGGCCGTGGGGATCGTACAGCCCTGCGCATCAAACGTGTCAGTCTCGTTGTCAGTAATGCCTCGAATCCGAATGTACTCACCAGGCAGGTCGTATCGCTGCTTCTTGACGAGCCAAAAGTCTGCCGCCATGATGCCGCTGATGGGCGCAAGGAAGACAGCATAGGCGCCCATGAAGTTCAGGAATGTCTGCGCCGAGCTGAGGATCTTCCACGGGACCAGAACCCAGCCGCCAATCACCGCTGCGACCATGCAACCCCTCTTGATGTTCAAGTAGCGGGGGAACATGACTGTCAGATCGTTCGCAGCACTGATGGAGTTCGCTGTGATGTTCGTTCCGACAGTGGCAATGAACCATGCCAACGCCGCAAAGAAGGCAGCAGCTCGGCCTCCGGATCCATTTGCAAGCCAGAGACTGACAATGTCAAGGGGATTCCAGAGGTACTCGCCCACAAACACCTTTGTTGCTGATGTCGTGATGATACCGAGAGTCCCGCAGAGTGTAAACACGAGAGGGACAAACGGTAGTTGCACGAGCTGGCCATTGGGGCTCTTGGAATAACGCAAAAAGTCGGGGATGTTGACGCCCATGGTGGCCCACTGCCCTGTCACGCTTGACATGCAGGACAGCCACAACCAAGCGTATTGAGGCGTACCCGAAGGCACTTCTGGCTCCAACTTGAAGATATCTCCGCCGCCACCTGCTTTCTTAACTGCCCATCCCATCGTACCAAGAACAACGGCAGGGGCTGCGATAAGCTTGACGTAGAACAAGGGCCGGAGCTTCGTCGGATGAATGAGTAGGAGAGGGAGCTGGAGAACCCAAAAGAGGAAGAAACTTGAATGGAAGTCAGCTTTTAGTCAACGGCCGGCGGCAAACTCGTCAACGCTTACGAGCACATTCCCATCGATGTAATACCGGCGGACTCTGGCAGTGTATTTGGGATCCTCGCATAGGAAGGTGCCATGGCGCTCAACATGATTGTGAGACAATAAGAGCCATTGGCACACTGAACGCCGAACCAGAACATGGCCAGAATAGCGCGACTGACGATGGCGAAGTAGCGAAAGTAGAACCCAAAGCTCCCCGTGGCTATTACTGAAAATGGGACATGAAGTCTACTTCCAATAGCACCGTTCAGAACCATGGCTATGGCAATGGCAAAGGTTCCGACCGCCATGGCAGGGATAGCTCTATACCGAGTAAGCACTCCCCTCAATATGTCGTCACGCCTGACTGCGACTTACTCTCTCCAGCTCAATCCGACTGCCAGAATACTTCCTGCTGTTTGCAATGTCGACAGATTCATCAGGTCTGAACTCCAATAAGCCAGAATCGTCCATATGCTCCATGTCTGTTGCTCCAACGGAACCGGGTCCATGTCTGAGTTGGACTGTCACAACGTAAGCTAGGGCTACATTTTTCTTTCTTCTCAATCTGAGTCCTTACCCAGACCCCATCAGGAGCAATGGTGCTAGGGTGCTTGGGAAGCTCCCATGCCCATAGCGAAGTACATCGCCGCTTCACTTCATCTTTTCCGTAACCCCGCATCGTGGCCGTCGGTTTTTTGGTCGAAATATGATGGTGTGCCGAGCTTTTAGTCGTATGCACCTCATCCAATTCAGATGCAGCGGCACACAATCATGAGGTAAAACACGAAAGGCAAGGTCCGGGCGAAACGTCGAAGAGAGTATGTCCGAGAGAGAAACAGATCCGGAGCCGAGAAGCAATTAATCTTATCTTAACTACCTCCTAGCGGCCCTTCTTAACAGTGGCGTGGCAACGACTTTTTTGCTGGAAAGTGAGACATGGCCGACTCTATGTAGTCCGCAAGCAGCTCGGTACGATGTAACCCTTCCGCAGCGAACCAATTCCTCCCGACAGACCTACCTATGCAGGCTTGGGGCCGGCCAGGTCCGCCTGCTGTCGATGGCAGCATGGTCACACAATCGACAGCTTTCAGCTCGGCAATGGGGGAGAGTCGATTATCTTACCGAGTGGTTGGGGTAAGATATGAAGCCCAGGTCTAAGGATTCACTGATAACAGGGTGAGGGTTATCGGGGTATCTCTGGAAGGGCAGGGGTTGACGCACCCGAGTGGCGATGCAAGCCAATCGCAAGCGACTTCTTATCACAAGTCGTGTGTCCCTCTCCCGCTTGTGCGAATGCTGGAAGGTCGTGGCGTCTTTCGCCTGACAAGACCGCGTCGCACAAACCATTGTCCAACATGAAGCTTACTTGAGGTAAAATACTGGCGTATGAGCTAATCTCAAGTCTTCCCAGTCAAACTCGCTGTTACAGTTGCATCCAAGAGTCGGCGCAAATATGCTGATGCTGGGGAAGTGAGACATGTATCAATTGGGTTGAGAGTACGTCTAGCTAGCTCCTGCATAGCTAGTCGGATGCAGCCCGAGTCCAGTTCATCATTGATCCTGGAACTTACAAGTATCGACGGGCGAGCTCCTCGAGCTCATCTTGCTTGTCCGAGAAGATGTTGATCGCCTGTATAAGTTTCTCCTCGTACTTTCCATTTCCACTGCGCGTGAAGGCAAGGCGCCACGCGCTCTCGTCCTTCAAGGCCACCTCGAAGTCGGTAGTCCACTTCTTGTCCGGGCCTGCAGCAAAGTAGCCGCCGACCTTCTCGGTCGACGTCGAAGCCGACTGAGCCGCCAAACCCCGGAGCAAGGGCGGTGATACAGTCACGTGCTGGATGCCCGCGAGCTGCATGACTTCAGCTACTGAAGTCAGACTGGCGGCAAGCACTTGCGTCTTCGCCTTCTTCTCGATATAGTATGCCTGGGCGGTTCTGCAGAAGTCGAAGGCCTTGTTCTCGTCAACATACCTGAAAATCAAGTCAATAACTCTGTTTATATGGAATGAGCACGAGACAATGGGGAAGACTCACCCGGGGACAAAGTGCACTTTGAGCTCATTGACGTAGGGAGCGATGTATGTGCAGCCGGCATCAGCGGCAAGCGCAGCTTGTTCCATACAGAACATGGTTGTTGCCAGGGTGGCGATGCCTTTTTGCTCGAGGATCTTGCATGCGGCAATGCCTTCCCAGGAAGAGGGAATCTTGATGCATACCCGCTTGACATCAAAGCTGGGGTCGATCTTCTTGAACATTTCGACAATTCCTGCATGCTGTGTCAGATTTAGGCCCATCAGCCACCACTGAGGAAAAGACGTACTCTCGGCATTATAGCGAGTCTTCTCAACTGAGTAAGAGAAGTGTGTGTTGGTCTGAACATGGAAGTAGCCCGTCAAATAGGGGGCAAACTGCAGCGACAGTCTGACCATCTGAGCGTGTTAGTGAACCTGATGGCTGTCCTCGTCTGGCTCCTGGTTAAATACCATGATCTCAACGGCGAGAAGAACCGGGTCAACGTCTGACCAGGTTTCTTTCGCCCAGCTCTGTGCGTCTTTGGCAGCATCTCGAATGAGCTGCTCGTGGTAGAGTTTACCGTCAGGGGTGAGCTTGGTCAGCTCATTGAACGCGATGGCCTGGTTGGAGGTGCAGTCCACGAAAGGGCCTAGCTCTTTGGCAACTGCAGAGAGGTCATTACTGTGATGCGTGAGAAGACGAGGATTCGTGCATGATCGTTACCTTCCACATCAAGAGTGTCGCAGTCGACCTGGCTTGCCGACCTCAAGCTACTCAACAGGGACTCAGAAGCCATCATAGAGGTATGTATGGACAGGGCAGAGATCAGACAGGAGACAGAAGAAATGGGTTTGGGCTTCACGCAAGGCGATACAATGCAAGAGCTGAAGAGAGGGTCTTGAACTAAATTCGAGTGTCTAGGTAGATTGCAACTTGTTGACAAGACGGCAAGCAGCAGGGCGTACGGCAGAAATAGTCTCCCACCGGCAGCAAGGATGGATACCAGCTCTGCGTCGACCGGAGGTCAGAACGTGAGCGACGATGGCTGCTTTGTTGGTTGGATGGCGAACCCCGCACTTCTCTCCGCTGTTGCCAGAGGGGAATGTTAAGAAGTACGACCCTGAGAACTGAGAGGAGCCAGTCGGACATGTATTCACGAACATAAAAGGTTCTCGACGCCCGCCGGTTCGGGGCTCTGGGCGCGTCTCCTCTCGAGGAAAACGTAAGCGCAGCAACGCATGACCTCTGGAAACTTCTGCTACAACAAGCCAGTTGTAGACCGAACAGCTGTCAATGAAATCTGATCATTGACGAGTGGGCTGTGACAGAAACGTGGGGTCCCCATAAGGTTCGGCCTGGAGTCGCCCGCCCGAGGTGATGCGGAGATGTGGACAGCCAGCCGACTACGCTAACAATTACCTACCTTGATGTGTTGTGGTTGTTGGGGCAAGTTTTCCGAGTCGTTCAATAGGTAGTTGAACAGTTGAAAAGACATACCGCTCGGAAAAGTTACCCCATACTCTAACATGAAATGGCTAGCTACTGGTCGCGCATTCAATGTCGACGCCATCAAGAGGGAGGCAGTAAGAGAACGAGTCGGCAAAGAGTGGCCCGAACAGTCAGCTGATGAATGGATGTCTGTTGAGACGCACGAAGGGTCCGTATTCCTCTGGCAACTTTTTAGGGAAAGGGGAAGCGCCACGTGTGAAGTACGAAATGCACCCTGGCTAACACTGTCTTCTCCCATCTTCATGTCCGGCTTTCATTCAGGATCAACATTCCTGTTCTCGCTCTTGCTTGAGGAGGCTGATCCGTTTCCAACAGCATCCCGGAGTCTCGATCCTTCTCCCACCATAAATTCTTCATAATACGTCCTGTGTCTGGGGATTCAATTAGCAGATTGTTCGCGTCCGTTTCCGGTCGCTAGAAACAATGCCGCCCGACCGGCCCGGCTTTGTTCAACCCACCGAGAGGGTTGAGACACAGCCAAGAAAGCCCATGCTTCTTCGCGTCGTCGAATCTTGAATGTCATGGGACAATAGAATTATTTTGAAATGAAATGGAACCGGAAACGGGTCTTCTTTTTGAGAGCCATTATAGACTTCTCGGTGCCGTTTTCTGTGGCTGCCGTGTCAACGGCTGCTAGTTCCGGTATTTCATCATAGGACCCAAACCCTTCGACGTCTACGGATATCGTTTGTAGAGCTTTTGATAACGCGACATCCATCGTTGCGGGAAGCTCGACATCTGCCAACTCGGCCGTGGTTTTACCAGCGAATGACCAGTCATGAGAATCACTGAGTCGAGTGTTTTCGCTACCACTCGTCTCGAAACATCTTGAAATGATCGTTTCCCCTCCCTTTGAACGCGGTGGTAACACCAAGATTTCAACAACAATGCGTAAAGGATCAAAGAAAAGTCGATGCATGGACATCTTTGGATGTCCGAAGCTTCTTCCAATGCAATCTGTCTCCCTTGATTGCTTCAAGTCGACTTGGGCATATCTCTTTGTGGTAATTTCATTCATATGCTTCCATCTTTCTCGTCAACCCTCATCAGCGCTTGTTCTGCCAACACACATCTCTTCTGTTTTCACTTTCTGTTTTCACTCTCTTTCCCACCTTCTCTTGCTTGTCAACCTTGTTTCCCGGGCTACCTTCTCTTTTGTTCATCTCGTACTTCTCTCACCATGTCGGACCTAAACAAACTAGTGCCTGACCCAACCAAACGATACAATCCTCTCATCAAGCCGACTGACGCCGCTTGGAAGGAGGTCGAGTACACTTTCAGACGCATGCTCGATCGACCGACTCTCACCATTAAGCAGGTCTTGGATGATCACTTTACGCCTCACGAGAGGAAGCTATTTCTTCCTGTCGTGGAACCTCGCAGTTTGAGAGAATGCCAGGAGGACAGCACCAGGCGATATCGCGCCCTGCTTGCGGGACGTTTCAAGGGCCATTTCCCCTCTTTGGCCACCAAGTTCGCCATGTTGTACTTTGGTCTACCCGTCGAGCCTGCTTTGTCTCAATTTGCCCAGCTCAGCAAGCCCTCTTTCGAAATTGACGACTGGGAACAACTGCACGAGGCCGAGGTTTCGCCTCCACTTCACTTCCTCACAGCGCATGACCGGAGGAACTTTGGCTATGATCACTTGAGAGGTTCGGGACTATACCCCAAGATTCTGCAGGTTTCTGACACATTCTCACAGGAACGGAGGCGCCGTACAGCACCATTCCTGTGCCGGCTGCTCGATTTCGCGGCCATTCTGGCGTCACTGGGGTCGCGCAGGATGACTCGGAGTCTCAAGGCCTGAACCTTCGTGGAGGAGGTAATGATGATGAAGATGACGACGACGAAGAAATGCCAGACTTGTATCATCACCCTCGAGCCTCCGTCCCGCCGATCCCAGAAACCCCCTACGTCGAGTCTTCGGGTTACCTGGGGAGGCGAACCCCTCCTGCTCAAGTTCTTCCACAATCCACCCCGTCGATCTCATCTACAAAGCACATCATTCGAAATGACGAACTACCAGACCTGCAGCATCACCCTCGAACCTCTATTCCGCCGATCCCAGAAACCCCCTACGTCGAGTCTTCAGGGTACCAGCCCAGACAAAGGCCTCCTCCAAAAGCCACCCCTACGATCTCGTCCGGCAAACCTCGCGTCAGTTCTGCTGCAACTCCAAGCAGACTGGAAGTCCCGACTCCTGCCGGTGTCCCCGGAGGTCGTTATCAAACGGCTGCGTCGACGATTCTGCCCGCGCGCGCCCCGGGTAGTTTAGCCTCGACACCAGCGACGACCAGACCGACCAGTGTTCCCCGCGGTTCATCGAACAATCCTACATTTGGCCCAGGCACGTCGACTTCAGCCATTGGGACGGGACTTGGTAGCACCCGGCTTCCCGCTGTTGGCAGTAGCTCTCACCAGGTTCCCCCAACCTCCAATCCTGTTAGCAATCCGGCTTCTTTTGCAATTGGAACAGGTCTAAACAACCAGCCGGTTAGAGCCAATTCCTCTCAGGGGTTACCGGGTTCTTCTAGCATCGTCCCCGCCACTGGTGGTTCGCAAGGACGTACTCCTGCTACGCAACACTTCAAGTCATCTTCCGTTGCAGGTACAGGCCGCGGGAAAGCGTCGAGAACACCAGGGTTCGCGCCTCCTAGTATGCCCAATGCTAGCAACAACCAGGAATCAGCTTCTGCATACAGCGGGTATGGCGACCCAACCCCTTGTTCTCCTGCCAAGAACTTGGCCGAGTTGTTTGGTTTTCAAGGTCGTGTCACGTTCGACGCCGCCAACCTCTCCACCCTTGAGCAGGCCAGCAGAAAGCTTCTTTCGCTGAAGCAGCGCGACCAAAGCGACATGGTACTTGACCATATGAATCGGAAAGACAAGAGCGTCGTGCGTTCTTTCAATACCAAGATACCACTTCCCTCCACCGGCGACTTGGTGAATTATGTCAACGAGCAGTCCAAGACGAACCAGGATTGTGTGTGGTTCGTACGCCGCCAGGGGGAAACGACACCAACACACTGGGCGCCAACCGACCGCGACTACACAAACCATATGGTCAGATTGAGCCGCACGAACGACTTTGGCGGTTCGGACTTCGCGTACTACACTGTGCCTCGACGCGGAGTATTCTTTGGGGCAGAGTCGCAGAGCCATGCCCTTCCGTCGACCTTCCCGTGGGGTGCTAACCAGTATATGCCTTTCCTGACCACCGCCCAGGAGGTCTTGATCGGACGCCCACAGATACCTGGTGGAAGCCACTGCGATATCGTCCTGTCCGGCGAACATGACTTTCAAAAGTCGTACCAAAATCACTGGTATGGTGGTCTTGAGATTGACTATTATTTCTGGTTGGCGATGCACCCTCATGTCATCAGGAGGACGCCAACGAACATCACATCCGAGGCCTTACCCGAGGACTCTGTCGTCTTCTATCTACCTGGAAGCCGGCTCAACGCCTCTACGCGGGAATTACGCAAGTGCTCCCACAAAGCTGGGGCCAAGGACCCATACGAAGACGCGCTCAGGACAATGGAGAACTTGATGCGAGTGTCTCACATGCCTGTGAAAGCTTCAAAGTATCGTATCTGGCGCGGGACAGATTTTTTCAGTCACATAATCTATCCCACCCGGGCCGAGCGCAGACCGGCAGAATGGCATCACTTAGACCAGACAGCCAGGCAACAGGACCAGCAGAACCTCTCGAGGTTCATCACAGACTCAGTGAGCGACGAGCGTGAGCCTTGTCGGCTGTTTGTCATCCAGCCGGTCGACGGTGATGTCACCTGCAGAATGGCCAGCCAGGAATGGAATAATGGGCATCAAGACTTCAACGTAGATTCCCATGCGATGGCGACGTTCAAGTCCAAGGTTCGGAAACTGTACGAAGGCTGTCCCAACATCGAGTATGATCCCGAAAAACATTCCATCCTGCTCCAGCCCTTGATCCCGAGGAAGTTCGTCAATGATTGGAATCCGGCACCTTTTATCCTTCGACCGAATGACCCCGACAACCAGCTGGCGATGATCAGACGTCGCATCATTGCAGAAGAGGTACAAATTTCAATCCTACAGGATGATAAGCTAGATTTTGGTAAGGACGTTCTCCATGTTAGACTTGTACAACACTGCTGACAACATAATCACAGTCAAACAGCTTGACAGGTCTGAATGGGGGCCTCGGTATGGCGACGTCACACGCTTCCGGGACGAACTTGGTCTCCCTCTCATCAGCCTGGCCAGAGAGGATTTCCCGCACCCACCTGATGAACGTCCAGAGCAGAGAGTACCCGAGGAGAACGCTCGTGAGAAGACTTGGTCCAAGCAGCCGAGCGTATTCGACAGAGGCATATACAACCCGTCCATCCCCATCAATGCACCGCCAATTGAAGCGATCATGAGGACGGGAGGAAGCGATACAAACTTGTACTTGTTCAACAAGAATGTTCTCACGGCGACTGAGCAGCGAGATTTGCAAGAACTGGGCTGGAAGTACCGCAACATGATCCTTGACCGCCAAAACGGATGCCCATTCGAGAAGTGCAAATACGACTATCGCCAGGGCAAGGACGTTGAGTTTGTGCAACATCTCAAGGAGAGTCATGTTGACAATAAGTGCCCATGGTGCGATGTGCAGCTCTTTACGCACTGGACTTTCCAGCAAAGAGAGGAGCACATGAAGGAGAAGCACGCGGCTCAGTTGCGCAAGATTCTGAACATGCCTGACCCTCGCCCAGCAACCAGAGAGCCGACAGTGGCTCAGTCTACATCTGAAGATCTCTATGCCATCCCATCCATCATCCTTGGGCGACTTCAGCCTCCAAAAGGACCTCTACCGAAACTGAGCCCACCTCCGAAGGCTAATGGCAAGGAAAGCGAATATCGGTACTGCGACAGATGTGGCCGGGACCACCACGTGCTCAATGACAGGGATGAGCGTGACCACCACGATCGCACTTGTGTACCTCACGCCGAAGCAGTCGGTCGTTGTACTTTCTGCGAAACGTGCGGCGACGCCGTCTGGAACAATAAAGAGGTCAGGGATGAGTTCGCCCCGTATGACGAATATCCGCACCGCTGCAAAGGAACGTCCCACTCCAAGAAACCTTTCTGCAACAAGTGTGGCTTCTCCATGAGAAAGCTCTCAGACGAAAAGATCGACCGGCATCGTCAGCATTGCGGCGGTTTCTTTGCCCATGTGGGTTGCTTTTGCCCTTATTGCCAAAAGAATTTCGTCGTGGACGGGAAGCAGGAAGAGATCGAGACCATCAAGAAGCACATCGTAGACTGTCCCGATAAGAAGCCGCCTAACATTACACCGTTTGAGATCTATCCGGAAGGCTACTGGAAGGATAGGGACCAGCCCACGGATCCGCTCTACATCGGTTCAAATGCTACTCGGGATCTTGTTCGCCGACAGCCACGGCGCCCTGCTCCCAACCGCTTTTTGAGCTACCCGTTGGCGTGGCACGACAAGCCTGGCCCGAGTCCCGTGCAAGATCCTCCGGCAGAGTGCACCATTCGTGGGTGCCTCGAACCTCTTTTTGGTCTCACGCCGTCTGAGGTTCTGGCTCACTACGAGACGAAGCACGGCGGCATGCCCCTGAAGCAATGCCCTCTCTGCCGCCTCGATTTCCGAGTCCCAGAGGATGAACGTAAAGCGAACGAGAACCTTCCAGAGATTCAAGCACGAATCTTCCAGGTCAGGCATATGGAATGCCACGTCTACGAGCTTTGGAAAATCTTGGAGGACAAGGACATCCCTCATATACCGCAGCGAGAGCCGTTCGGCCCCGGTCACAGCATGTGGGATCCCGACAACGAGAGGGCCGTAGATCGACGCGACAAGAGGTGTCCGTATTTTGAGAGGTGCGGAGCTATGGTGGGATTCATGAACCAGCGACAACTGAACCATCACATGGAGACGGCGCATGGTGCTGAAGACTTCGTCATCGGTAGGCAGCCGAACAGGGAAGCCGAACTGGCAAGATTGAGGGAAGAGCGCAAGAAGCAGAGAATACGAGAGGGCAAGCAGCCTATCCCAGGCACAAACACGGGTGCTCAATCAGGACCACCAGGGACTGCATCTACAGACACTGGACTCTTTGAACAGCCTGACAACTCTCGCCCTGGAGGCCGCCGGGATGTAAACCGTCCTCAGGTGTCTCAGCCTGTGACGGATCCCATGCAAGGTGTTGAGATCGGAGAGTCACAAATTCCGCCTTCTGGCCAGCGCACACCGCCTATAACCCCATATGGTCCCAGAGAGGGCCAAGGAGCCAACACGGGCGGCCATTCGGGAGACATCAGTGGAGGCGGAGGTGACAACGACGGAGGTGGCAGTAGCAGCAACCCTCCCAAGGTTGTGGACCCTTCGACGACAAAGCCTGTGACCACGAAGCCTACTCCCTCGAAGCCGACATCCAGTCAACCTACATCGGAGCCGACAGTTAAGCCCCCAGCCAAGCCCCGGCCTCCAACCAGACCTAAGCCTGTCGGACCCGTTCCTGTTCCGAGAAATGACGTTCCCACATGCGGCTTTGTCCCTGATGATGACATGTACTGCTCACGATGCTTCCGCAAAGCCCCTAAGCGAGGCCCAAGAGGCATCAAGCGCGGTGACCCGGACAGACAAGCCCAAGTCGATGTAAGAGAACCCACTTCCTGCGCTGATACGTTCATGACCGACCTATTTTTCCTCACAGGCCCACTCGGACCCGAACCGAAGTTGTCGCATTCCTGCAAAGGAGGGGATGTTTGAAGTCGATGAAGAAGATTGGCCAGTCTTGCCGAGCAGAGTCGGTTGGATCAAACAGCCGAAGAATGTCCGGCTCTCCAAACTCAAGGCCGACTTCTTGGATGAACACCCTGAGCTGGCGAAGACCATGTGCCCTACAGATGGAAGCAAACGCACCAATCTGACCTGGCAGCACGACCCCAATCACAATGATAATAAGGACAACTGGCGTCTTCCCTTCCCTGGTGATGACGACGATGGCGAGGATGATGAGGATGAGGATGAAGACGGGGTTAATGCGGATGCAGACGGCAACTTCATAAACGATGAAGAGGATGATGACGAGGACGAGGAGTACCATGAAGAGGTTGAAGATGCAGATGGCAACAAGACGATACGGCGCAAGACACGCGGAGTTCGTTCGATGGGGCTTCCTCGCGACGAAACGTGGAAGGACACAGGTGAAGAGGATGACCTGAGCGTGGCAGACTCTAGCGAGTTGGTGCCGGAAACTGCGTCTGGGGATGAGGCACCAAGCAACACTGGCGATAAGCGCAAGCGCGACGAGACGGATACTCAGGGGCGTGCCGGGTCACCCAAGAAGACAAGGGTGGCTGAGGATGAAGACGAGTTGGGGGATGCTTGAGACTGCTGTGAGGGACTGTTGATCGTGGATTAGACGGATGGCGTTAGGGTCTCTATTGGGGGTAGATCAGTAATCATGAAGACTTGTCCCATTCATACTAATGATGATGTGTTCTTGAAGACTTCGGATGCCGCAAAGTGCCCGCCGATCGCCGAAGCGGTGGACCCGACCCGACAGAGCCCGGGAAAAGTGGAACCACTTCACACCTCCATCAGCCACCACCTGATTGGCCAAATATTTTCTGAGCCCTTCCATCCCGCCAGGCCGTGTCGTCCACATAATTCTTTCAATGTTCCCAAGCTGTTGAACTTCTCGCCCGCCCAACCGACCGACGACGCCCCGATCACCTCGCCGGCTCACGACCTCCGTCCCCAGCCCCTCTCAACGGACCGATCGAAAGCTTCGCGCATGGCTCAGTGAGAAGCACCCGCTGTCGACCGCCGTCCTCGCCCTCGCTCTCCCCTCCACAGGCAGAGACATGAGCGCAGACACTGAACAGAGCAAGAACCATGCGGCCAGCTCCCAATACGCTCTTGCGCCCTCGTCTTCTCGATAATGTGTGTCGCCAATGCCTCCACCAAGCCTCCAGCTCCCCTCGCGGCTTGGTCTTCTCGCCATTAATCCTCCGGCGCGCCGCTTCCACGACGGCACCCAAGGCCGCCCCCGCCGTGCGTCTTAGTGCGAGCTACTTCCTCCCCAACAGCGCCCTGGACCGTCCTCGACCCTCAGGAGCCCGAAGCTCTTCCGTCTCCGCCTCGGCCTCGATCGCCTCTTCCTCCTCCTCCTCCTCCACACCATCCGAGCCGAACCACCTCGCCGCAACCCACGAACACCCCCACCGCCGTCGCCAGGCCGCGAAACGCAAAGCCGCCGCTGAAGCCGCCGCCGCCTCTTCACCCGACGTACCCCTCCCTCAAGATGCCTCCTCCGCCCTCACCAGCGTCGCCGAACGGCAACCCGCCCAATCCGCTCGTCGCATCTTCTCGATCCTCCTCTCCCTCTCGAAACCCCGCCTCTCCGCGCTCGTCGTGCTGACCGCAATGGCTTCCTACGCGCTGTACCCAGTCCCCGCCTTCCTCTCCCCCGCCATCACCGAGTCGCCCTCGCTCAGCCCGTTGACGCTGCTGTTCCTCACCACCGGCACCGCCCTATGCTCCGCCTCGGCCAACTCCTTGAACATGCTCTACGAGCCCTCGACCGACGCCAAGATGACCCGCACGAGAAATCGTCCTCTGGTCAGAGGCCTGCTCTCTACGCGCGCCGCCGTCATGTTCGCCGTCGCCACGGCCCTCACCGGCGTGGGCGCACTCTACTTCGGCGTCAACCCGACCGTCGCATTCCTCGGCGGCGCCAACATCTTCATCTACGCGGGCATGTACACCCCGATGAAGGCCATGAGCGCCGCTAACACTTGGCTGGGCGCCGTCATCGGCGGCATCCCCCCGCTGATGGGCTGGGCAGCGGCCGCAGGCGAGACCGCCTCAGGCGACGGCTCCTGGCGGGAACTCCTCCTCGCCAGCGACGGCAGCTCCATTGGCGGCTGGTTGATGGCCGGTCTGTTGTTCGCCTGGCAATTCCCGCACTTCATGGCCCTCTCGTGGCCCATCAGGGAAGAGTACAAGGCGGCGGGTCTGCGCATGCTTGCGTGGACCAACCCCGCCCGCAACGCCCGCGTTGCGCTGAGGTACAGCATTGCCTTCATCCCCCTCTGCGTGGCGCTTTGCGCTGCCGGCGTGACGGAGTGGAGCTTTGCCGTGACGAGTTTACCGGTCAACGGATGGCTTTCGTGGCAGGCCGTGCGGTTTTGGAAGTACGAGGGCCACAAGGGCTCGGCCAGGGGTCTGTTCTGGGCCAGTGTCTGGCATCTGCCCGTCGTCATGGTGCTGGCGCTGCTGCAGAAGAAGGGCATGTGGAGTCGTGTGTGGAATAGTGTCATGGGCAGCGACGAGGATGAATGGGAAGACGACGAGCTAGACGAGATGCCTGTTACTCCACCCGCCCCGCGCAGATAGTGGTAGAGGCGGCAAGCATAGAACTTGCCATGTATCATAGTGTGCTCTTTTGTCATGGAAAGAAGCGGTTCTATCGGGAGGGCCTCGGTCTAGGATCCCGGGTTCAAGATACCGACCTCACTCTGTAACTTTGTGTTTGTGTGTGTTGTTACGACTAGAAGACGCAGCTGACCGAATAGACGTTTCGATTGTGAACTTCAAATCATTTGGTTGCATTTCTCCGGTCCCTCCCCTTTTTCATACCAGCCACCATCATCTTGGTATCTATAGATGCTAATGTACACAACCATGACTCCTTGGGTGCTTCCCCGCCCGTTGTCATTACCTAGGCAAGTCATATTGCCTGTGTGCTGTTGTCCCCGTCTCTCAAGCCACCCTGTTAGAGGAGCACGCACTTTCCACCCATCTTTCTTGTCAACGGTATATCCGGTTGTATCGGCCATCCCAACGCCTGCAACGCCACCCTCATTGTCCATGAACGGTGCAACATGGGCCTAGGGCTAAAAAAGGAAATAAAAGCAAGATCCTGTGTAAAAACGAAAAAGCCTCCGAGTTCAAACTTGTTGTAAACGAGCGTTCAATCATTCTGATAGAAAGGAAACATAATGACACCCTCACATGGGATGTTGGCCGCCACCGCCGGGACGGTTGATGATGGCGTCGATGCCCATGTCCACGCTCGGCAACCTCTGGCCGTGTTGATACATTTGTGGGCCGGGTGAGACTGATGGTGACTGGCCTGGGTATCCGCCGTTGACCGAGGCATTCGAGGAAACAGAGCTGTTGTATCCGTGATGGGCGCCCGCGTGGCCGTAGCCATATTGTCCGGCATGGAGAGGTTGGAGATGTTGGGAGAAGGAGGTGACGTAACCGGCGGCCGAGGTGGTGCTGCCACCGCTGGAGTGGCCGGAGGACATCTCCGGGCTACTGTAGGACGCGTCTAGCTCGTCAACTGGGGTTAACCCGAGGCCGCTGATGCCGCTGTCATCGTCATACCCTGGTGGTAGTGGTTGCCCCGATTCCAGGCGCTCCCGTCTGGCCCCGGCGCGGGCCGCACTCTGAAGATTCTTGAGTCCGTTGGACATGCACTGCAGAGGCTTGGTTAGCAGATGCGTCGTACATCTCGTTGGTGTCATCATGGTTGAACATACCTTAGACTCAACAACGTTCCACTTCTCTCCGGTGCGTGCTGCGAGAGCAGACCAAATCTCCTTGCGCATGCTCATGTACTCCTTGGCCAAGCGTTCGAGCTTGCGGTTGTCCCAGTCGTCGGCACCCTTGCGCTCCATCAGACGCTCGTGGCGCTTTCTGCAGGCGTTGGGGGTCTTGTTTGGGAAGTAGGCCATCTGGATCTGACCCCAGTTCAGGCCCTGAGAACGGGCCGAGAGAAGTTGTTGGTCGTCCTGCGGCGTCCAGGCCCCGGAAGAGGCGCGGTGCTGCAGAGGAGGTACCGAGACCGGGGGTGCGGCCACCGGGGCGTAGCTTTCGTAGGTGGGCTGGGGCTGGGGCTGCATCGGGGCTGAAGAGGAGGGCACCGTGTAGTAGGTCTGCGGCATTGACATTCTCTGGTTGTACATGGCGATGGGGTTCGCCGCGGGAGCGAGAGAAACAGGCATGGAGTTGATGTAGCGGTGGTGGCTCGAACTGGATGCCCGCGTGTGCTTGGGCATGATACCGTGGGAAGATATGTTGTAAGAGGGGGCAACTAGAGAGTTGCCGTCAAGACGTAGGATAAGAACGAATGCAGATTAGAGGATTAAGCTGCGAAGAGAGAGTTGAAAGTGTCGAAAGTGAGAGTTTCGTTTCGTTGGTGTTCGTGCCTCGCCTGGAGGTAGACTCAGGAGAGAGGCCGATGATGGATATAGAGTAGTAATAGAGGAGCGAGATAGCGAATGGAGATGTGTAAGTCAGAAGAAATCTAGGAAATCTGGCTTAGGAAATGCTACGACGATGACGATGACGAAGACTTGGAAGGAAAAAAGGAAAAAGGAAAAGAGACGGAAAAGGAAATGTTGTGAGATGTTGTGAGGTTGCTTGGTAGACTGAGGAACAGAAGGGTCAGAATCAGGTCGAGGAGGCGGATATTGGGTCTGACTTTAAGCAACATCACGGCCTGCCGGGGGGACAAAGAGGCGAAGAAGCGCGGTCGAGATGAGACCGGGGTGGTGAAGATGTGAAACAAGACAGCATGGCTGCAAAAGAGCAGAATCGCAGCCATCGATGCCATGAAACCCGTCTCGTGTGTCCAAAAGAGCGGGCGTCCAGACAGAGGGCGGACGACATTGGCTGGAGGGATGGTGAAGATGGGCGTCTGTCTGGAGTTGGGCGCGTAGAACTGGCCGGGTCTGGAGGGCGGCTACGATGGAACTTGGCATGATCGGACGGCAGACCGGGGTGCCGAAGAAGGGAGCATACGGCTCAAACGGGAAGAGATTGGGGCCGGGAAAAGAGGGTCGAAATTAGCAAAAGTGTTGGGTATGAGTAGGCGCCAGCCTTGCCGCGGTCGCGAGGCTTCATCTGGAGAGGTTCGTCTGGGTTTAGGGCTGGATCATGCCACGACATACGTGGGGTTTGGCCGTCGATCAGTCTGCGGGCAAGGGTAAGCTTGTTCTGGGGAGCTGTTGGTACTGCTGGATTGTCAGTCTGTGATATGATGGTGTAGCAGTGAGGTTGAAGGTGGACATGGGCTTGAGCATGAGCATGAGCATCGAGCCGCCGGGGTGCGTTGGAGCGGACTTGAGACCCCACGGCGGCGGCGAAGGAGCCAATTGGGGTCCGGGACGAGAAATGAGGCAGGGGAGGCGCATTGCATTGGAGGCGACTCTGCTCTCTCTGTCTCTCTGTATGTATGCGCGCGCGGCAGGATACGTAGCCAAGATGCCTTGCCGTAGACTTGCATCAATGGATGGAACGAGGGCGAGGACAATGTTGTGGTTGTTGGCGGACGGTGGTAGCGGCAGCAAGCAAAACCCATGCCTGGAAGCGACGCGCATACCGATTGACGGACAAGGGGTACCTCCAACGACTCTCTTTCTCTCTGTCTCGCTGGCTTGCTCGCTCGCTCTCGACGGGTAGCTCGCAGAGCAGAGCGGGTCATTGCATGGAATCTTGCATGCGCATAGCTGGATCAGATGAACCACTCAATGGTCCAATGGCACAGAGATGGGCGAGAGAGACAGGCAGAGAGCGAAAGAGAGGGCGAAAGAGGGCCTGGTGTTGTTCGAGCGGTTGTGCGCTGTCAAAGGTGGAAACGACGAAATGAAGGTTGACTTAGACGCGCGCCTGGAAGGCTGAGTGGAGCTGTTCTTAGCTTTGTGGGCCATGGTGGATGGCTGCCGGGCCTCTCAGTGGCCAGGGCTGGAAATAGGCCCGCGCTAACTGCTTTCTGATCGACGTCTTGGTTCCACCGCGGGCCGGTGTTTCTCCACAGCAGCTGTGGGTTCCCGTACCTTACCATTCAGTGAGTGTCCCTGCCAATGCAGTGTCCCTACCACGGGCCCCGCGACCCTTTTCCTTCACCTTCTGGCCTCGCCTTCAAACCTTTTTTTTTTTTCCTTCCCATGCATCGCCGTTTTCCTCAAGACGACCGAACCAACACAAGACAAGGGTTCAGCATGGGCACTTCATCTATCTCAGACAGCTACCGTGCAGCGTTTCTGCAGAGCAACCCTCGCTTCCCCCACACACAGCCGAGCGCTTGTTTCTGCAGGCGTCGGTCGAGGTGACGATGGCGGAGAAGAGACGAGCAGAGACCGCCAACCCGACCGCTATGCGCCGCCTCAAGCGCGTGTCGTTAATAGAATGTTTGTGTGCGCAGATCGCCAACGATGATTCTACTCGGATCGCTTGTGACGTCCATGGTCTGCCGCTGAACAGCCTCGACAATCTCCATGATACCCCGTGTCTCTCCCAGCCTGAGACCTTTTCTATTTATTCGCAAAGCAATGCCTCCGTCGTTCGAGGTGAGGCAGACAGGCCATCACCGCCACTTGCAAGACATGGTGATATGACGATCCCGCAGCCTCGACAGGCGGACGTTTTCCTCGAGTCTCACGACTGAAGATGGTCACAGATGTGCCGTAGATCAGAAGTCAAAGCTGGACGATCCTCGACATTCCAGACAGCACGGCAGATAGATGGTAGCGGCGACGCTGCGGAGATTCCCATTGCACACCTGCGGTCATTAGCTAATCGTTGAAGAAAACCCGCGAGGACGGTTATCCATGGGTGGCCTACCTTCCGTCATTTGTGGCTAATATCAGCGCTCAGCTCCGGCCCTGCCAAGACACAAGCCGTTGACGGGGCTCTTTGCTAATTCCCGGCGATGCATTCCAGAGTCGATCGTTGACACTGGAATCCAGCCAGGGGTCGAGTCAGAAGGTCCAGCCACAGGTGCCTGACAATTGTCGGTGGCAAGCCCGACGGAGGAGTCGAGGCTAAGGCTGGTGCTAGCAGTTCTAGATGTCGACACGCACACCTGGCTCATCTCTTTGCCCCTTTTTGTACCTGTCAGAAGGCAGTTAGGCCCAATTGATCCTCAGAGCCGGGACTCTTCACGAGATGGCGGCGGCCAATAGGGGAGGTGCGGGGTGCGCCTCCTGCTGCTAAGGTAAGCCGGCAATGTCGATGAGGGGTGCTTGCCTTAGCATCTTAAGCACAGGTAAGGTACCTCGCCTAGGTAGTCGGATGCTCTGGCCCCTCCAGCTTCTTCCTTGGTGCTTTGGGAATTTAGAGTGTGAGCATCCTACCTCAGGTATTGAGTTGTGCTTCACCACGTGCCCGGAGCATCCTCAGGTACCTGAGTACCTGACGCCGGGCGCCGGGCGTCTGGCGTTTGGCGTTTGGCATCGGGGACATTTCCGAGCATCTCAGACTTTGAGGGAAATCAGGCAGATCTGCCATCTGTGCTCGAGATAGGCAATTACCACAGCTCCTTTGTCTAGGCCGAACCCGACTGACAGCGACGGTTCCACGAGGCTTACACGCGTCCCCACCACCTGGCAGCCCAGTGGGTGATGTGGACGGCAATCAACAGTGGCTGCTAAAGAAACCAGCCGGATTTACAACGGGATACTGGAGAATCCTCAAAGAAACCGTCGGCCGCCACCCACGGCATTTCCGCATGGTGGTTGGTGCGACCTCCAGCCTGAGGTGATGATTCCTCGCCAGCCTGCCTACCTAGCTCCGCCAGATGATCCTCCAGGCCCGACAAATGCGATAAGGCCCAGGGTCCCCCCCTGCTACCTCCCCCATCTGGACCTCCTCATGTTCGTGTCAACAGGGGGTCAAAGGGACTTTTGGTGTTTGCTGCCCTTTTCCATCTGCTCTTCTTCAAATCTCACCTCTCCCCTCACTTCCTTTGGTCAGCAGCAGCCTTGGCCTTGGCTGTGTCTATTCACTTTTCTATCCTGAGCATTCACTGTACTTTTTGACTCAGGTTTAAGTAAAACCTCCTAACAACACTACCCAAGGCAAACCAACATTCTTACACACAAAAAGACAGCTGTCTGAGACAAAGGTAAGCATCTCTGCTAAACACAGCTACCCCTCCTCCGCATCGTACTGGAAGAACGCTTTTTCAAACCATCATATGAATGTTTGTCAGATCTCCCAAGCTTATACACGCACGTCCAGCAGATCCCCTCCCCTCTGTTGTTCTTCCCAGCTGGGAGGACAGCCTTGAGATTGCCGCTCCTGCGTTTTCGCACTACCCAGGGGTCTTTGATCCATTCACCTTTACACCTAGATATTTCCCACAAAGCAGCCTCTGCTTACTTTCTCACCTCAACCTGACAAAAACACCAACACCCTCCCAAAAGTGCAGCCTTGTGCAGACCATCTACACTGCACCGCCAGCACCATGGATTCCGATACCAACTTCACCCACTCCGCCTCTGAGGGCTATACGACGCGCATCATGGACATCACCGTCGCCATGCCCGCGACCCTTCCCACCCTGTCCATGCTGCTGTCTCTCCTTGCAGGCTACCTCGTCCTGTGCCATTCTCTCCGCTTCAGACGCATCAATAACCTCCAGAAGCGAATGGGTTACACCGACCGCGCTTCCCTCGCGCGCATGACCAACAACGATGCCCAGCTCATCCTGAAGCACATGATTGAGTTTGAGTTCCCCAAGTTCTACACCTTGGCTCTCCAGTTCGCCATCTTCAAGGTTATTTTCCAATCGTTCCCATCCATGATCAAATTGGTCACTCAGTCAATCTGACAACACCACTCCAGACCTACGGCTTCGAGACCATCTCCAAGCTCATCGTAGCCACAAAGAACCTCGCCGACCCCAAGAATGCTCAGAAGCGCTACGAGGACACCGTCATCATCTTTGGCGAGTTCTCCATGAACCCCCCGACTTCGGACCGCTGCCTCAAGGCCATCTCCCGCATGAACTACCTCCACAGCGGCTACAAGGCCCGCGGCCAGATCTCCAACGCCGACTTCCTCTACACCCTCGCCGTCTGCGTCACCGAGCCCACCCGCTTCATGCAGCTCTACGAGTGGCGCTCCCTCACCGACATGGAGCTTTGCGCCATCGGTACCCACTGGAAGGCCCTCGGCGACTCCATGGACATCCAGTACAAGGGCTACCTCTCCCAGGACTCGTGGGCCGACGGCATTGAGTTCGCCCGGGACATCACCGATTGGGCCAAGCGCTACGAGATCGACGCCATGAAGCCTCACAAGAACAACATCCAGGCCAGCGCCCAGCTCATGGAGATGATGATCTGGCACGTCCCCAAGTTTGCAAAGTCTTTTGCCCAGGAGGTTCTGACCGTGCTCATGGGCGACCGCATCCGCGACACCTTTTGGTGAGTACAGTACTCGTGTGCCCGGCTTGGCTTGCTTGGCCTGCCTCCGCTCTGTCTTACACATGAGGCCTGCCGCTGACGTTGAGATATCAGCTTCGCCGAGCCAGGCATCTACGCCTCCTTCACCGCCTACGCAGCCCTCATCGCTCGTCGCTTCGTCGTCCGCCACCTCATGCTCCCTCGCTTCTCCCCCGTCGTCTTCTTCTCTGAGCCCGATCCCAAGACCGGACGCATCCAGCACCATGAGTACCTCGTCCACCCCTACTACATCCCCGCCACCTTCTGGAACCGTTTTGGCCCGATGAGCTGGATCACTCGCATCCTGGGCGGCACCGTTCCCGGCGCGGAGAAGATGATGCCCGAGGGCTACCTCTTTGAGGACCTTGGCCCCAAGGAGAAGATGGGCAAGGGCGTGGAGGAGCTGGCTGAGGGTGTCGAGGACCTCAAGTCTCGCGGCCGCGGTGCTTGCCCTTTCTCTGGTGCTTGTCCCTACTCCGGCTAGCGGCTTTGCCCGGCGATCCTTTTCAGTTATCCTCTTTCTTTCTGTTCCCTTCTCTTCTATTCTTCGCTCGCAGGCCTGATGGCATTCGAGATGAAAAAGGTGGATTGGCATTATCACGAGCAACGGCTTCCCGTTAGATATACACATGGAGCATGGAAGCTTTACCATGGGGCGTTGGGGTAGCGATCACAAAGCAAGGAGGGCTCGGGCTTTTCTCTTTTGTATCATTGTAGATTCGCTCTTGGCATCGGTCGGCTGCGTACAAATCCAGCAGGCCGCTTATACATATTTCTCTCAAAACATCCGCTCTCCAATTTCCCCGTGCAATTGCTGCCACGGGCTTCAACTTGCGTCGCTCTCCTGGGGGAATAATGCTGCATCGGACATGCTATCATAACTTCATTACCTCCACACCCCATGGGGCTGAGATCTCCCCGAGTCTGTTGCAACAGCTCGAATCACGATCCAGCTATGCCGAGACCGACGCGGCCTTGACTGCCGTACGGCGCCATGCCCGCACTCATACTCGTACCCGAGTTGGTCCCGGTACGCTCGCGCATCCTCCGACCCTCCATGAGCCCACGCAACCCGCGCTTTTGCAGGCCAATGACGGAGCTCAGCTCGCCGCCCCAAATCTCGCGCATGCCTCCACGCTCGGAATCGCCAATTTCGGAACTCCATTCTGACCCACTGACGCTCGTCGTGGCACTGAGCTCGTCGCTAGATGGTCGACCTGAGGACATGGCCGTGTTGATGCGTAAACCTCCCGCGCGAGAAGAAAGACTCTGCAGATCTGCACTGCTGCCGTTTTGAAAACCGTCGGGATATAGCGGGGAGCCCATGGCGTCGACGGGAACGAAGAAATTGGGATTGAGGGAGCCGTCGATGCCGCGACCGCCACCGGCTGCCATGGCAGTTGCGTTGAATACGGCGGCCGCGTTTCTTGAGTCGAGTAGCGCGTGAAGACGTTCGACGACCGCCTCCAGCAGACCGTCGATTTTGTATGGTCGAGCAATCTGCAGAAGAGAGCAGAGGATAGGAGGCGTACACAGGGGAGACGACGGCGGCGGCAGCGACGACGTGTAGAGGAAGTGAAGCAGAGCCTGGACCGTCAGGTATGTGTGAGGAAGGTAGAGGCACCGAGGTCGCGAGTTGGGCGGCAGAGATCTCGGAGTCGGCGCCGAGTTGACGGTATTCGGGTCGGCACCACCTGAACCGGGAATGGAGAACGAGGCCGCGGAGGCGCTGGTCGGAGCTGTGCTGGGAGGCTTGGCCGATGATCCAGACGAGAGCACTGTGCTGGCCACAGAGTTCGTGCTCTCGTGGGTGTTACGAGATGGCGTGATGGTCAAGACGGAGTTTCTGACCGCACTGCCGAGACCGGACCGCAAAGTCATTGCATCGCTGCCGTCCTGAGTCGCCGTGCCCTCCCGCAGGAGCTGGACAAAGTATGGACCCCAACGCCGGGCGACGATCCTGGAATTAATAGGTATTCTTTCTCCATGCAAACACAGGATATCCATATCGGACAGCTCACGCAAGGCAAGTGCCTTCTCTCCGAGTTCTTCGGCAGCCTTCGAGTGGAAGCGTCCGCCTGCTGTAGAACCCGCCTTCCTCGCCAAGCTCAAGCCAGGGCCGGTGTAGGGGCTGCTTGCAGACACGAATCCGGACATCGGGCTCGTCTTTCTCGGGTTGTCGTAGAAACCAAACGCTTCCAGCTCGACCATGCAAACGTTGGAAAAGTTGATTCGCCGATGATTATAGTCGTCGACGAGGCTTCTTTTCCGGTTGCCCAGAATCACAAAGGTATTTCTCCGGTTCCATAGCACACCACGGTTCCAGCTGCCTTGGCTGAATACGGCACCGCCCGCATCGATTCGTGACCAGGTCAGCGTCTTCAGATCCAGAGCCCACAGCGCATATTCTTGCTTCGAAGATGTGAGATATGTGCCGCTAACAACAAAATATGTGTCGATCACGCCACCGTTGGGGAATCGCAGACCCGGGGGTGAATAGGAGCCTGACATGGGCTTTTCTGTCAAAGTGCCATCCGAAGATCTGATCTGAAGCTCGAGCTTGACGTCCAAGAAGTTATAGTTGGAGTAGATCAGCATCGAGGATCCGGCCTCTCGGGATTCTTGGCTCATGTTGCCGCCCTGCTGGAATCCATTCAAGCTTGACTTGCCAATACGCGTGCTGACTGAAGGAGGCAATGGCGCGACGACGCTCCGATAGGCGCCGCAGCTCTTATCCAATGGCTCAATCGAGGTCCACTTGAGACTGCGCAGGTTGAACACGCTAATCTGTTCGATGTAGTGGTTGGCGCCATCCTGCCCACCCACAACCACCATCTCAGCGCCGCCGGAACCATCAATGTTGATTCCTATCCTGCCTTCGTTGGGGTTTCCTGATGATGGGTTATGTTGAAGGGCCGACAGCGGCGCCTTGTGCGATGTAAAAGTTGCCGAAGTAGGTAGGATGCAGGCGCAATGCGCGTAGCGACCCTGAGGAGCATCCTGCGTAGGAATAAACGTCCACTTCCGCGTCGGCACATCGTAGATATAAATGTCGGACATGACCGTCACCTCGGGCTGCTGGTCAGGACCTGCGCCGGTTTGGTTAGGCGTCGGCGACATGCCTCCGTAGCAAACCATCTTGGTGTCGCCGAGGGGGCACATGGAGTGAAAGTAGCGCGGTGGTGGGATGTCGCCTGACGCTTCTAGCTTCGACCAGTGCCTGCGGATAAGGTCAAGTTCGTAGAGATCCGACGTCAGTGGGGCCGGCCGGCTTCTAGACAGTATTCTTCCTCCAAAGACGTATAGCTTGTCGCCCAATATGGTCGTCGTGGCTCCGACGAGCGGGTGCGGCTCTCTGCCGGTCGTACGGTGCACGTTGCACATGAGGCCGGACAGGTGCGCCGATGATGAGGGGGTAGGAGTGCCAGCGGCTGAAGGAGCTCTGTTGGGTTGGGACGAGGGTGAAGGGCCTGCAGACAACGGGCCATTACTCCGTGGCGTCAGGTTTTCACGCATCTCTTCGCCTCCATCTTGCCTGGACGAGCTTGCCAGGCTGCTCTGGCTGCTGTACATCTGTGCTCTGTCCACCGATATGCTCGAGTCCATCGTACTCGTGCGACTTTCCAAATCATCGGCCGGAGCCTCTTCGATAGCACCAAGACTCGCGTAGTTGTAGTGTGTGGCAGCAGGGGTATCGGGGCCGACGGGCGAGGTTTCTGGTGGCGGTTCGGGGAGGGGTTTGGCGAGACTGCTCTGTAGGCTCAGACTCCTTGCATGCTGAAGAGCACGAATCTTGGAAGAGCTTGAGCCTGGAATGGGCGTCGGTGTCGCGGACGGGGGCGGAGAGGGGGAAGAAGTCAAACTCGGGGAGTTGCTGTTGAAACCGAGGCGGGACAGTGACGGCTGTCTGGATAGCTTGGAAGAGTCGTCTCTGCTCGGAGCGAATTTCTTGAAGCCCCGATAAACGCCCGAGAGGATATCGGCCGTGGTCTTTCCGGAGGGGGGCGACCGGTCCTGCTCCGTCTCCGAATCGGAAAAGCGGGAGAGGTCTGACTGATTCGAGGTTAGTCCCGAGCCAGACATTGCGGCGGTATCAACCCGCAGGCTGCATAAACAGCCGCAGCAAGTAGCGCAAAGTCAAATCGGGTTCGGAAATGTCGAGGGGGGAAACCTCAGAAGCTCGAAATGGAGGTTGGGAGGGTTTGCATGTGGTGTAAGAGGGGCGGGATCGTGGGTATGGGGTGATCAAGCGCCGGAGGTCAACAGGGACTGGTCCAAGACAAGATCGTCGAGGTCTGCCGTCGACACCAATGCCATAAACCAGCGAGTGCCCCCCCAAAAGAGAGCAGTAACAAACAAGGACGGGAAACGGGAGGACCGAAGCAAAAGAGGAGCGGTGGAGGCGGAGGAGCAAGCGACGGTCAAGTTTTCGTTGCTGTTGTTGGTGGTGAAGTCTCAACAACGTAACGACAACAAGACCAGGCGAAGACACAAGAAGATGGAGAGAGAGCCGAGCCGCATAAAACCAGAAGCCAGGTTAAGATGAAAAGAAGAAAAGAAGCGAAAAACAGAGCTATCTTGGATCGAACGGGGACCCTGGATCAAGCGACTCAGCCAAGGATGATTCGTTCGCCTGACTCTGCTAGGGCCCCTGTCCGGATGACGGGTACAGCTCTGACAGTGGTTCTGGCGGCGGTTCCGGCTGGGATGCTGACCGAGGCTCCAGCTTCAGTCTACAGAAGACTGGCTAACGGTTGTTTGTGGTTCTCTCTCAAGAGGCAAGTATGGCATGCCTTGGTCTCCGTCTTTGTCTCTTTCTCCTGAGTGTGGTGAAGGTGTGTTGTGCGTGTGTATGTGTAAATGTGGGATACGTGTGGATATGTGTGTGTGTGCGAGTGTCTGTGAGGTGGACACGCCTGGCTGGCTGGGCTGGGCTGAGCTGAGCAGACAGGCCTTGCCCGTATCGTTTTGTGCGTGTTTCTGGGCTGGCTCTCCGTTTCTGCCTTTGCTCCCCACAGTTGACAGAAAGCGGCGCACAAGAGATAGAGTGGGATGTGGGCTGGGTAGTGGAGGGCTAAATGGGACAGGATCAGGATCAGGATGGGGGATGGGGATCAGGAGGGGATTAGGACCTGGCAATGGGCATGGGAGGAGGGGAGGGGACGGCACGAGGCAGAGCAACGCAACAGCACACAGGGCAGATGAAGGGCAGCGCGGAAATCAGAGTTGGATAGACAAAAGCGCAAGGTACGCACCTTGAACCGGGGAGGCGCAGGGTGTCGAATTCTATCGACGGGGTTCGAGGACAGATTTGGTCAAGACGGATCGCGGCGCGGGCGACTTTGGTCCCGTCGAGACGAGTCGATCGATTCCAGGAAGGTAGGTAGTGTAGTGTATTCGAACCAGGCCTGCTGCGAAGGAAGCGAGTTGTTTGCTGCTTGCCGATGCTTGCTGCAGAGACGGGCGAATAGCCGGTGAAGCTGATCAGGTCAATGGCGGAGACGACAACGCTGTGACGACGACGACGGACGACAGAGACCGCGAAGGCGCGGCGGGCAGGCGAGCGACCTGGGCCACGGCGAAGCGACTCAGGGCGCAGGAGAAGGCTCAGGGAAGCGAGTCAACCAACTCAATCCCCAGTGGTCGGTCGGTACCTAGGCTCAAGGCGAGGCAAGGTAGTCCAGTCCAGACAGGCAGGCACGGGAGGGTACAAAATCAGAATAGAACGTCGTCAGGGAAGGGGGTGAAAGAGGAGCGCCTCAGCCAGCAAACAGTGCTGCGTGAGAATCGGCGGTGACAGCGCGGCGGTACGAATACTGGGAATGTGGTTCGTAGCGTGTCGTGGCAGGCGGGCAGAAGACAGCGGATTGAGTCTTGACGGACAGCGGCAATGGCCGGCGCTGGCAGCGAGACCACCAGCAGGGTTGCAATTGGTAATTTCCAGATGCCTGCCCTGCTCTTTTTGGGGCCTCGGGGATGTGTGTCGAGGAAAGCCAGTAGTTAGTTGGGGGTGAGGGGCTTCTTGGAAAGCGAAAAAAAAAGATGGCGTCTTGGTTCTGGCCGAGGACTGCGAAGGGGTGTGTGTAAGGCAAGGAAGGTAAAAGGCAAAGAATGTACGAAGTGACTGCAGCGCGTGGGAGCCGCGGGCGAGCAAGGTAAGGCGACAGAGTACAGATAGAGATACGGATGGATAGATGTTGCTCGCTGCTCGTTCGTCCGGCCGGGCTGGGCTGGGCAGCGGGCTGGGTCGAGCGAATGGCGCACCACGCACAGACTAGAGGCCGGTCAAGAGTTGAAAAGCAGTTTGAAGTCCGACGCGGACGCGAGGGAAGAAGTGGATTATGCGGGTCGAATGCTGTGAACGAGAGGCTCCGGGGGCCTCTGAGCTGGAAGAAGACCCGTGTGAGTATTTGCATGTACCACTACTGCCGGGAGATTGTGCGAATGAACACATACATACGCAGCAGACGCGGACGACGGCGGCGGGGGTTTGACGGAGAACGGACAGCGGAGGTCGGGTTGGGGGCTAAGGTGAGGTAAGGTAGGTAGGTGGATGGATGGAATGGAGGGTGATGATGAAAGGGGGAGAGGGAGAGAAGGGCAGATGAAGAAGGTGATGAGCGTCAACTTGCAGTCGCTTCTGCACACTGCAACGCGAGGCACACCGTGCAGAGCCTTAGAGACCGCAGGCTAGGAGGTAATAGGACAAGCCAAGGGCAGAAGCAGAAATCGGAGCGCGGCAGGCGATGCGGATGCGATACGATAGGTAAGGTACTGCAAGGCAGCGTCTAATGGGAGGAGGTCGATACGCCGATACGGAGCATGGCGATATGCATTGCGACGGCGACGATGAATGTGTGCGATGTATCCGCACGGAGAGAGCTGTGAGAGACTCCAATGTCTCCTCCCAACATGGGAAAATGGGGCTCGGAGATGGGCTTTTGGGCACGGGATTGGATTGTAGGGCGGAGGGGAGAGGAAAAGGGGGCCATTTGTGCAGACATTAGGTAGGTAGTGTACTTACTACAGTGGAGGTCTCAGTGCACAAGACTGCGGCACAATTCAGTTGCTGTGTATAGCGATACTCCGCATATGCAAGTTGAATTGAAAATATCCAGTAGTACCTAGCAAGGCGCCGCGAATATGGTGAGGTACCGCGCGCACGCACATTGGAAAGGGGCGGTGGCAGTTACTTTGGTCCAACGTGCCCTCCAAAGTGGAAAAGGGGACGATGGGGCGGGGGAGCGAAGCGGTTAAGGAAAAAAAAAAAACCGAGGAAAGGAGGGGAAGGGAAGAGGTCAAAGTTGATGCAGGACACAAAGTCAACGGTCAGGTTGATGAGGTGCCTGGCCCCATGTTTGCTACTCAGTGCTGAGAACGACTTGGGACTTTTGGCTGGTCAAAGCTGTCAGCCATCGCTTTCTCAGCCCAGCCACAGCGAGTAAGGCGGGCGGAGGCAGGCGTCTGAGGCATCCGAGTCGCGAGTCGTGAGGTAGGTATTCAATGTGGAAAACGGCTGCAGATCAAGCAAGACTGGATACACACACACTTGCCCTTGCTTTTCCGTTAGGATAGCGCGCTGCGAGGACCAAAAATCATATTGACAGCATGTGTTGCAGACCGTCGAGATATTCCAAAGAACCGAGACAAACACAAGAGAAAACACTACTAAAACATCCGATGCAACCAACCTCGCTGGAAAGTCAGGGAGGTGTGGAAGCTATTGCTGAAGCACTCGGCACCTCAGACTTCCATGTGTGTACCTAGCGAATGCTTGTGATAGAATATGCACTAAAGGAGGTGAATGTATCCGTACCTCTTCTCAGTGTTTGTTTTATGCATGCAGCATCAGGGAATGAGCGCATTGACCTCCTGGTCCGCGCTTTCCAGACCGGAAACATCCCAAACGGTCCATGAGGTACGTACTGGTTCCCGGCACCAGCTGTCGGGACCCCAGCATCCAGCATCCAGCATCCAACACCCAGCCCCCGGCCCCATCAGGCGTCGCTCGGCCCCTCTATCCGCGGGAGCAGACGAGAGAAAATGAAAAGAAGAAAAATCGAAGCACCGGTTAATTAGCATTATCGCAACTTGGCCGCTCCTTTTGCTGCCCGATGACCATTCCGACTGCGAGATATACCTACCATGTGTGAAAACCGAAGGTACGGATAGGTACTCGTACTCTCTTCAAGTACGGATACTTTCTGAATCCTTACCGCACGCAGTATGGCACGGTACCTTACATGACAAGACCGACACCGTCTCTCTCTTTCTCTCTCCCGCCGGGCGGTCCATGCACACCTTCAATCGGAATCCTGCGGCTGCGGTAGGAGAAAAAAAAAAAAACATCAGACGATCGAGCTGCAACACAGGACCCTTTTTTTCTCCGTTCCTTCTCTTGCAGAAACGTTGCGCTTCGCCTCGCTATGTGTGCCACCAACCTAGCACCATCCCCAATCCGCTCAGCGAGACAGAGGGGAGGACACGACGAACGACGAGGAGAACCACCACCGCTGTGAACCTTTGAACCGCCATCCTGGTCTCCCATCCTTGCCAGACAGAGGAGGAATCGGCGCCACGTCCCAGTCTGAGTGTCTGGTCACTCTCTGCTGCTTGGCGATACGGAAACCAGCTCACAGGCAGTTGGCTGCACTGCTGCTCTAACAAACCAGCAGAGACCGCAAACCAGACGTGCCAGACCGAGAAGAGGAAAAGCTGGCAGAGTGACTTGGAGCGGGCCAGGCCAACAAGTCACCGAGCGAGGGAAAAAGGAGGCAGATGCCAGGCAGGCAGCAAATTCATGGCAACCTGGTCCCTGCCCCTGTCCTGGTCCTAGTCCCCGTCGACACCGCTCGTCTGGGCCTGTCACGCATTCACGCCGCCTGCCCGCCGCAGTTCCAGCCCTCAAGCCCTCTCTCTCCGTCCAGTGACCAGTCTGTCCACGTTGTTGGCATTTGCCCGTCTGTGGCCCGCTCTCCGTATATCACGGACAGGGCCTGCATGGTACCGTCGACGTCACGTTAATCTCAAAGAACCGCAACTCCTGATGCTATCATGCTATCACACTCCTCGCGATACTAGCTAGACCAAGCAAAGCACGACTGGCACGAAAATGACGCTGCCATACACCCAAGCTTCCCCTCACGCCAAACGCCCAGCTCGCCGTCGGAAACAAACAATGCCTGGCCTGTCAAGTCTCAGGCGAGCCATCCACCCCCGGGACAGGCATCCTGCCGACCCGGGCTTCTCCCATCCCCATCCACCTTCCTGGTCCTGCTGCCGCCATGTCTCGGGGCACTTGGGAACCGGAAACCTCTCTCCTGCGCGCGCGTCGCGTCAGCGGACAGTCGGGAACGCAGTACGCGGGAAAAACGTGGGAACCCGGCCAGTTGTCATTTGGTGGATGTCAATGTTTCAACCTTCCCCAGCTGTTCCTGGCCGTGGGTTACTGGAATCTGGAATCTGGAATTGTTCCTGCCTCGCTGCAAGCCCGGAGGACGGTGCTGCCTCGTGTCACGCCAGGATCGTGCTTGCTTCTGTTCCCTCCCTAGAAGGCACACCACCTGTGCCGCGCTTACTTCATCTGGTCGTGTGCTATATCTACTACGAGTTTACTATTGCCGCGGCGCGTCTAGGCCGTCCAGCTCGGCGCGGACCCCGAGAATGATACTATGCACGCCTAGATAGCGGCACCAAATTAAGGTGCCTCGTGGGTGGCCGGTCTAGCGGCGCCTTGGCCTCTCCGAAAGAGACGCCGACCGTTTCCTCCGGTCTCATCCATCACTATCGGCCGAGTCAAGGGTTGGAGAAGAAGCAGGCCTGTCAAGGAGATCAACAGCCATCAAAGGAGAGAGAGAGAGGGCCCAAGAGCACGAGGGCCGCTTGTCAACATGCAACAAGCCCCTGGGGCCGTTGACGGTTCAAGAGGCGGCCGAATGTAGATCAATTCGGTGGCCCCCCATGCGGCTGCTAAATTACGGACACATGGCTTTGCCGCCTTCCATAAGTCCAGAGCCATGTGCTCTTCAGGTCGGCCTTCGCTTACGCAACGCCCTTGTCTGTGCAGGTCCTTGATGTGATACGCTTCACCCAGAGGTATAACGATGGGTGTATCCGACTTCATCTCCTCGTCTGCTCTCCGTGCGTCGGCCAAACGCCTCGTTTCGTCCATCAATCTCCATTCCGAATCATGACTGTAATATCCTATGTGGAAGCGTTCATTTGCGAAGCCCCTTGACGTCAACTCACCGCTTGTTGAAGTTGATGACACGGAGCAATGTCGCAGTTGACGAGTTTCGAGCTGTCTGTGGCCGAGATGCCTGTGGTCTTGGCTGGCGGAGTGATGAGCCGCCGCCGTGTTTCGTATGTGCCCACGGCAGAACCGGTCAAGTCATCGTTTCTCCAAAGTCTAAGATGGAGGAGCCTCTGCGGAGGACATGCTCTGTGAGACCATCACCGTCATCACGATAGACAGAGCAAGATGGGAACCCGTGTTTGTTCATGTCTCATTATTTCATACGTTCTACGGTTGTCTCGGCCAGTTGCCTGGCCTCCTAAGGGTATCAGGCGGGACGAAACGCGTCGCGCGTCGTGTCCTGCCGTCTGGGTATAATCCTCTCCAACACGTAGAGAAGACTGGCTTTTGGTTTTTTTTTACTTTTTCCGCTCGGGGCCTCGCATCCATCAGTTGTCGTCGTTGCTATGCTACGCAGGAAGCAAGCGGCCGGTCGTCACTCAATGAAGCGTCCCCAAACCAAGTTCCACTCCAGACCACCACTCGCGCTTAGGCGACGGTGGCCTTCTCCTTGGGCAAAGGGGTAAAGCGCAGGTAGGGCTTGACGATGCGGACCTCGGGGAAGATCTCCTTGGCCTGCTCGGTCTTGACGGAAGGGTGGACAATGACGTCGTCACCGGGGACCCAGTTGATGGGGGTGGTGATCTTGTGCTTGTCGCCGGTCTGGAGGGAGTCGACGATGCGCAGGACCTCGGCGGAGTTGCGGCCGGTGGAGGCGGGGTAGGAGAGGATGGTGCGGATGGTCTTCTTGGGGTCGATGATGAAGACGGAGCGGATGGTGAAGGCGATGCCCTTCTCGTCGACGTTGGTGGTGTCCTGGTAGTCGAGCATGTCGTAGGCGTAGGCGACCTTGCGCTCCTTGTCGGCAATGATGGGGAAGGCGACGCGGGAGCCAGTGACCTCGTCAATGTCCTTGATCCAGCCCTCGTGGGAGCCGAGGGTGTTGGCGGAGAGACCGATCAGCTTGACGCCGCGCTTGGAGAACTCGGGCTCGAGCTTGGCGAAGGCGCCGAGCTCGGTGGTGCAGACGGGGGTGTAGTCCTCGGGGTGGGAGAAGAAAACAACCCAGTTGTCGCCGATGAACTCGTGGAAGTCAATGGGGCCGTTGGTGGTCTCGGCCTTGAAGTTGGGGGCAACGGTGCCGAGACGGAGGCTGCGGGCAAGCTATGTTAGCCATGGCTCTGTGATACTGGAGCGGCGTGTCGTTCTCCATCGTGGCGAGGACAGCCCACGATGGAGACGGCGCTGAGGACGGACGGTGGCGGGGTAGCCAGCGCGGGGCAGCGGCAGCAGTAGTTGGATGGGTCGAACTCACGGAGCGGGGCGCTGGTCAGCCATTGTGTCTGATTACAGGTGGGAGGTTGGATAAAGGGAGTTATACGTGAGAGATGGCGAGTCGGTTGAACAGAAGGAAGAGGGGAGAGATCAGCCGGGACAAGTGAGAGGGACACGGGTGAATAAATAGGTGCAGAGGCAATGGACAGTCTAAGGCATCTGTCTACGGTGCTACACGTACTTTCCGATACTTTGCCTGAACTACGGAGACTTGGCTGATCTTGGGGCGGTAGGGGTCCAAGTACCTCCTCCTCCTCCTCCTCACCCTGTCAGTCCCTTTGTCAACGTCCTTCTTTTTCTCTGACAAGGCCTGTTGATTCATCATCCGTCAGCCGGGCTCAGCTCCGGTCTGGTCTTAGAGCAAAGCAAGCCCGTCGGGCTAGACGACGGTGCTTAGAAATGCATAGAAGGTCAGACATGGCCATTCACAGTTAGTGACTATGACCTGCTCATTAGCATCCGGGTACTTTCATACCTACCTACGCAGTAGAAAAGGTGCGGACGACCTGGCTTTGGCTTTGTCATGGATGGCATTGGAGACGGAACAGGACCCCGCGTTGGAGTAGTCGACTCGCCGACCTCTTCTTGTCAGTCGTGTTATTGCTCCCCGAAACCTGCCCACGACACCCCCCCACTCGAACTGATGAGACTGCCGTGTCAACGGGTACTGAGCGTTCCATTCATTGGGATTGGCATCGAATGTCGCAGAATCTCCTGGTCAACACGACAGCAAGCAAGCAGCCAGCCAGGTCAGGCCAGCCTTGGCCTCGATAGACAAGGTGAGGGGGAGGGTGCGTTGGGTGCCCCGCGTTGGAGGGGCTTTTTTTTCTCAGGTGTCGGTACCCCTCCATGTCCCTCCTCCTGGGGCTAGTCTCGATGGCGTGCTCGATTACATCATCCTTGGCCCAGGGCACATCATGGAGACTGCTCCCTAAAAGAGGCCGTCACAGCATCACAGTACACCTTGAGGGCGCTAACGACCCAGCAGCGAGGCCTTATCGGAGCTTTAGCGCGGTCACTAAGCTGCTTTGAGGGGTCTGGAGAGCGCATCGCGGGTTCTGCAGCAGCAGTAGCTCCGAAAATATCTCCAAAATTCGACGTCGACTTACACGTCCATCCATCCCCCCAACGTGGAAGAATATTCATTTCAATTATGACAGTCGGATGAGGCAATTCACCCACGTCCTGTCCAATACCACCCACCTCAGCCTGGCTCGAGACAATCACATCTGCTACAACCCCCACACGACGAAGCCTCATGCGCATGTACCGTACCGGCGCCTATCCTATCGTTGGCCTCGAAGAATCCAACGAACCCACGCCAGCACGCCACGTCCCATCTCCCGCCCCGGTCTGTCCTAGCACGCCATCGCCGACAACCGACCTCCCGGATTCCCCCAGGTCGCCGACCTCGTCCGTTCCGCACCGACTGCCGGCCGCCCGATCTCCGGCTGGCCTTTTAAGAGTGAGCTGCCGAAATACTGAATCCAAAAGAGTTCGGAAGGCCATGCAGCAATGTCTTGGCATCAGCCTTCTTCCATTCAAACCCAGAGGCAGCCCGGACACATAACCCCAGAGTTGAGAGAGACACTGTTACTCGATGATATGAACCAGCCGAAGTAAAAGTCTCTTTCCCGACATGATGTCTCGGTCCCAAAGCTCCAGGTCAACTGTGTGATCCGAGTCAACGCCCCTGCCACTTTCCCGGCGTCCACCGGACCAGCCTCTGGACCGGCAAGACTCGGAACATCCGTCATCAACCATTGTTTTACAACAGACGCCGTTCTCGTATCCTTAGAGTCCGGGCTCAGTTGATCACCTTCGTCACTGCAATATCAGTCCGTCTAGTCTCTTTCAAGTGGAAGAGAGCTGCTTCGCTGCTTTACACGCATCCTCATCTCGGCTAATGCTGCGCCTCCTCGAAGGATCAGGACGCGCGCCATCAAATATCCAGCTTTACATGGCTTTATGGGATCACGCAGAGGCATTCATGCTCAAGCAACCTGGTGATTCCAAAAAAGGCCAGGGTTCGGTATCGCTGGCGCTGCTGCCTTGACCACTTCGTTGTTCGGACATCGCCTCCGTACCAGCCATTTTAAGACCCGAAAGTGCTCACTGTGACTGCTTTTAGATGACTGGACTATACTGACAACTTGCTAATCGTCACCACAACATAGCATAGAACTGACCAGCATGAGTTCATTCTTCAAAGCCGATACCATGACTGTCACCTTACCGGATGATCGAGTCCTAACTTTCGGCCTATACGGCGCCGGATCCAAAGACCTTCCCCCAACCGCTTCGCCCAGCCCGAATCAGCCCACCATCTTCTACTTTCACGGTTTTCCCAGCAGCCACGACGAAGCCTTCATCTTTCACGAAGCAGCCTGTAAGCACGGCGTCCAGCTCATTGCCCTCGACCGCCCAGGCCACGCCGGCTCGACGTTCCAGCCAAACAGACGCATCATCGACTGGCCCGTCGACGTTCTTGCCGTCGCGGATCACTACCACATCCAAGGGTTTGGCGTTCTAGGTCTTTCGGGCGGCTCTCCCTATGTTTTGTCATGTTGGAACATCATACCCCGTGACCGCTTGGTGGCGGCGGGCATCTGCTCTGGACTGTACCCTCCGTCTCTGGGTTTCGCGGGAATGTTGCTTCAAGGCCGCGCGATGCTGACGCTCGCGCCGTGGATCGCACCAGTCGTGGCCTGGGGGATGGATTGGACGTTGTGCAGGGCCGCCCGTGACGAGGAACACCCCGAGAGGCTTGAGCAGACTGTCTTGGAGGATCTGAAATCTCGCCCTGCGGCTGACCTCGCTGTTTTGGACCCGGACTTGGGCGGCGTTCGGTCGGCCATGGTGGCTAGCGTTCGAGAGGCGATGAAGCCTGGCGGAAAAGGGCCGGCGGAAGATGTAAAACTGGCAGGGAGTCATTGGGGGTTTGAGCTGGAGGATTTGCACGTCCAGAAGAGCGAAATGACTTGGTGGCACGGCGCCGAGGATGCGAATGTGCCAGTAGCCATGGCGCAGAAGGCCTCAAAATGCGTCCCAGGCGCCGAGTTACGGATTTCTTATGACGAGGGCCACGTCAGTCTCGCCATCCACAAGGCCGAGGAAATAATATGCGACCTGGCGCGCGCATTGCTGATGAAGAGTTAATGGCGTTTGAAAACACAATTGGGATGAGGTGAGGCCTTTTTTGCCTCTCATAGACGACGCCATGCCAGAAAGATATAGAAGCACGTGCAACATAGACATTTCTTTCTATGAAAATGAATGATGGGGCTGTATAATCCGAGGTCCTGTCCAGACAATGTCACCACATCCAAATGTCACGGTGTTTGTTTGTGGGTACGTAATTGAAGTCTATTGTCTAGTTTTCATTGACAACCGATCGTCTGCATCGGCCTTACTTGCACTGCACTATTTCTTGCTTTGACTGGTCGCGTCCATTAAGTTAACGGCGGTTGTTGTTGGGAGCAGGTTGAGGAGGAGGCGTGGCCGGAGGAGTCGGGGGGTCGGTGTAAGGGGAAGGAGGGCCGTTGTTGCTCATGGCTGCGGTTGTGATGTCGATGAGGAGTAGAAGAAAGAAAAGTGATACATGCTGTATTGAATGGTGGTGTTAGTGTGTTTAGACCCAGGGAAATGGATGTGCTTTTCATGCTGAGCGATTGAAGTTTGGAGGTCTTTATATTCAATCTTGATCAACAGTGAATCATTTTCAGGAAGTTGGGTTGATGGTGAATCGTGTTTCCTGACCCTGCAGCTGGGAGCGGTGATGAACTGGTGGAGGGAACGGCATCTTCACTGCAAACCTCTCCTTGACCAACGTGCAGCTTCAGACATTGTAATACCGAGACATAGATGTTGAATGCAGGCATCGAGGTCATTCGTGCTCGATACGTCCAGTCGAGCAAGCCTCCACCGCCCCTGGTGGCATCGTCTTTTTGCGTCTTTCTGGGCAACACAGCCGATGTCAAATACGCCAACGTGAGTAACTAGCAAACCCAAATGGATAATTCGCTGGAACAGCACGGCAGCGAAGTGCAAACTCTTGGTCTGTTAAACAGGATAGCTTAATTTGATAATATGTACGCACGTGCTTCATTGACAGCCGAGCCATGGTAAGCTATGTTCTAAGTGAAGAAGAATAGTAAGAATGGTATCTCGCTTGCGACAGATCAAATCCCAAAACATCTTCTACAACTTCACTCGCCCGCCGTTGAGCTCGTCCCAGTCCCGCTCGGAGAAGGGCACATAGGTGTCGTTCTTCAACCAATACATGCTGCCAGTATTTGTGATGTCTGGTTTCACTCCCTGTGCCCGAAGGCCGTGCTTCTGCTGCTTGTTGGTACCAGTAGTCTGCATGGCCTCGGGCGGCATGACTCGCAGGAACAGCGGGAGCGCGTACTTTGGTAGTGACAGCTTCACATGCTGCGCGATGCTGCGCAGCGTCTCCTCTGATGGCTGACCCTCCAGGACGACCGCAGCACATCCCGCTCGGCCGTCATGGTGGGGTAGCTCCACGCCGTAGACGTTCGCCTCTTGCACGGCAGGATGAGAGCCGACAGCTTCGCCAACCTCTTGCGTCGACACATTCTCGCTCTTCCATCGGAAGGTGTCTCCAATGCGGTCAGAGAAGTAAAGGCGCCCTTCGCTATCCCATCGCACCACGTCGCCCGTTCTGAACCACGCGTCTCCCTTGGAGAAGACGTTGCGCATAACCTTCGCCTTGGTAGCGTCTGGGTTACCGTGGTACCCTTGGAAACGGCGCTCCAGATCTGTGGGTGAGAGTCTGAACATCAGCTCTCCAGGCTCACCGGCCTTGGCAGGCTTGCACAACCCAGTCTTCTTGTCTCTCACAGGAAACTCGTTGTTCTCATCCATGGTGGCGAGGGCAACGTCCATGCCCATGACGAGACTATAGAGAGTACCATTTCTGCCAACAGCACCCTTTGCGAAATCATTGCGACTGAGGTTCCATGTTCCGAATGAACCCTCGGTGGCAGCATAGAACTCAGCGACCGTGTCAATTCCAAATCTGTCCTTGAACCTGTTCCAGACATCCGGTCGCAGGCCGTTGCCGAAAGCTGCTCGCACGTGATGCTTTTTGTCGAGGTTCTCGCCTGTGGCCGGATCAATCTGAGGCGGCGCAGCGAGCAGGTACCGACAAGTTTCGCCAACATATTGGATGATGGTGGCCTTGGATGCACGAACATCTTCCCAAAACAGCTTGGTGGAAAACTTTCTTCCGATGCAGATCGTGCCATTGGCTTCGAGGGTATTGCCGAAACCCAACAGGGCAGCGGAACTGTGGTACAAGGGCATGGACTGTCGCGCATGTCACGTTAGTGCCGAAAGCTTCAAGTGCGACGAGATTGCATACCGTGTAGAAGACGTCATTTGGCCCATTACTGGTGAATCTTGATGTGAAGACACCGCCAACGATGCACTTCGCCCACGAGACAATGGCCGGCTTGGGCATGCCCGTCGTGCCAGACGTGTAAATGAGAATAGCCAAGTTCTGGTATTGGTCTTCGGATCGATCGGAATCGGGGGCGCGTCGTGGTTTGGTAGCCGCAATCTCCTGCTGGAGCTCTGCGTCGACCACGACGAAGTTCACCGAAGGCAGCTCACTGCGGACGTCGTCTCCAACATTGTGAAGAACGTGAGGGTCAATGAGCATCAACGATGTCGTGGCAGCCTTGACACAATGCGCGAGCGGCTTGCCCGTTAGGTTGTAGTTGATAAATGCGGGCTTGGCGCCAATTGACCAAAGGCCCAGCCAGAGGAAGATGAAGGTGTCCGAATTTTGGAAGTTGATGGCGACGATGTCCTTGGGCTTCACGCCAAAGCGGTCTCTCAACCAGGTGCCATGCTTCAGAACTTGTTCATAAGTCTCGGCATAGGTATACGATTTGCCCTCGAATATGATAAAAGTGCGGTTCGCTGAGGACTTGCTCTGGGCGGCTCGCTCGAGAATGTAGAATTGGTTCAATCGGTCGGTTCGCTCGCGCCAGAGCGCAGAAAGGGTCGCGGGAAGGGCGCAGCTAAGCAGGTGTCTATCGTACCACAGCGATATCCGGGCGTTGATGTACGAATACGCCGCAGCCGCAACTGGTAAGGCGAGAGCCAGCGGCACTAATGATTGCGAAAAAACGTTTGAGTCAGCGCGCGATCGGACCAACAATGGGAAAGCGTTGCTCGGCTGAGGTAATGGAGCTTCGGCGGCGTGGGTGAGGGTGCGATTGTAATTTTTTGGGGGCGAAGACGCCGGTGACCGGAGCAAAAGGTCTGTCTGCCATGGGGTTTGGTATGGAGAGGTCGCACTTACCAGGCATTGTGACTATAGGTACAGGGTGTATTGCAATGTCCCAGTCCAGAAGACAGAGTAAAGAAATTTGTTTCTACGGTTGCGACTCTGCGGACAGAGAGAGTAGGGGCGAGGTCGACAGAAGGCCGGAATTCAAATGGATAGCGTGGCAGTGGGCGGCGGGGAGTGGGCAGACGTCACGATATGCGGTGCTGGTACTGGCCGCCGACGGTTGCTGTCGCAAGCTTCCCAATTTTGTTCGTTTGGGTGAGTGGCTGAGGATACCGTTTACCGTTGTAACTGTTGTAGCTAAGAAGCCGTGGAAGGAATAAAAGGTGACGAGACAAAGTACCTTAGGCCAATGGCGTGCGGACGGGGGTTGGTATTTGTAACGGGATGTAGAGGCTGTCACAAGATTAAAAGGAAGCAAGTGAAGGAGACAGAGTGTCGCAGTCGGCATTGGGTGTGTCGACCCTCGTTTGAAGGATCCATATGGGACAAGCAGCCCGTCGCTTTCTCTCATGCACGACACGACACGACACCAACACCGACCCGACCCAACACACGGCACAACACCACAGGTGCGCTGAGTGAAGCAAATCTTGTACCGGCCGGGCAATCATATGTTACCCGAAGCTGCGGTGGTGACCTCAACCATCGGCTGTTGGGCCGTGTGAGCCCACGTACCCCCATCGAACAAATAAAGCACCAGTGACCGGATGAAAGAACGACTGGGACGGGGCCCTGGACTTGGAGCTGGGATGGGTGGCGGAGAAGCTCCACGCTGGCGATGGTGGACAAGGTCATGGCCGTAGCATACGTCTCGACAGCCGAGGAACACCACCTCACCTCACCTGCTTTGTTTGGCGCTGGTGCTGTCGCTGTTGCTGGACGACCAAGAGCAAGCGAGTAGCTTGCCCGTGGTGCTGCAGCTGTAAGGAAGGCTTCGATTTGAATGCCTCGGTGTAAGCCAGTTGGGAGGGTGGCAGCTACTCCACAAACCCAAGCAGAGAGTGTGTGGTTCGAGTGAAGGAATGCCATGCCATGCAATGCCATGCGCTATGCGATGCGAAGGGGCAGCAACTCTGTCTCTCTCTCCTCTCCTCACCGTCACTCGTCGATAGAGTGAGTACAAGGTGCCCGCCAAGGTCCCTTGTGGCAGCAGTGGCAGCACTAGCAGCGGCAGTTCATAATCGATGCTCGCTCCGCGATGCTATGCGATGCGAGGCGTCGTGCTGCGTTGCGCTGCGCTGCTGGGCTTGGCATGCCAAACTGGGCTTAAGAGCGGGCGATTGGAGGCGGGAGCCTCGGCATCTGGCGAAGCTCGTGCGCTTTGCGAGTGCGCCAGCGCTGGGCTGGTTTTAGCTGCGTGTTCGATTCGGGATGGGTGGGTAACGAGTCGCAGGAGTTTCCCTTGCGATGGACGTGTTTGCGAGTTGCGATTCGCTGCTCGCCAGCGGGGGTTGGACCTTGTTCCTGATCCTTCCCTGCCCCTGTCCCTGTCAAGAAGCCTTGCCCCATGTCTTGAACGTCCAGACGACTGGTTCTGCTGGAAACGAACGTCCCGCTCGCTTTCTCTCTCTCTTTCTCTCTGTGCGGTGAAGGTACGGACCGCAACGCGTCACATAGTCCTGCGCCTTTGGTGTTTCCGATGAACTTTGGAAACCAGACGAGTTGCCGAGGTGTTTGGTTGGCCTTCTTTTCTTGGGTCGTTCTGGTCCTTCCATTGTTCACGGTCCACGGTGTGGCTGTTGTCCCACTATCCAACGCAGCTAGCTAGTCGTAGCTGTGGCACATCAACAGCCTGGCCAACGTCTCGCAACTCCTGGAGGGATGTTGCTTATTTCAGCAACGGCGAGCGGCCCGATGCGACAGGGACCTCGTGTGTGTGAAAGTGTGTACTGCGGTATGTATGTGTGGTATGTGTGGTGTTGCGTCTGCTCATCCCTCGAAATGGCCCGAGGATGGATGAAGGACGAGCAGAAGAAAGGTGTTTAGGCATCCATCCCTAGCCCATCGTTGACGCGAAGTCTTGACTCGAACGATACAATGTGTAGCCGAGGACCATTCATCCATCTGTGTCGTGGGATTGACAAGCGCGGCGACAAAGATCGACACCGACGCTGGTGAGCATTGCATCAGACCTAAATTACACGCCCGGAATCTTGAAGATGCAACGCTTTCCCGATTGAGTAACCACCCTTCCGAACTTGCGCGATGCCGACCTTCCAGAAAATGGCAGCGATTACGGCAGATTGGAGGGACGGTTTGGGGCAGCGCTCCTCGGCTGACGGTCAGGTCACTCAAGTCGGGGGGATCGGCGACACAGAAGCGACGGCCGATTCCGCTTGCTCCTGAATATCAGGGTGGAGAGGAACCGGGTCACGGACTCCGGTGCGCCGACGGAGTTCGCGTAACTGCCGGCAGTGCGTATTTGTAGGACGAGATAAAGATGTGCTCTTTCGTTGCGTGCGTAACGCCCCGTATCCCCTTGCGCGCCAATTCTTCTGGTGGTTTGCAACCTCTCCTGGCTTGTAGAGATCAGATGCAACTGATGAGGAAGAGACAATGTATCGCGGTAAGTAATTTCCGATATGTACGGATACGGATCCTGCACTTCCATGTCGTTCGCATCGTGCCGCTTGTGGCAGGATATGCAGGGACAGCGTGCCCTTCTCGAAGGTTGTTTCGTCGTTGTCGGTTTATCCGCTGCCCAGGATGCCTCGTCTAAGACGACAAACCAAGGCAGCCGAAGTGAACCGACTTGTCAAGTTCCGGGTTTGCCTTGACGGTGCAGCAGTGACATTTGATGTGATGCAGTACCTAGGCGGGAGGCGACAACTTAACGTTGTGGCTGTGCTGCTGTTGATTGCTCCGTACTGCTCTTGCCTCTTCCAGCTTATCGTTATCCGATAATGCTTTGCCTTATCTGCATGTGATCAGGACCAACGGCTGCGGGGGAGTAACGTGTCTAGCGCCAACCTAATTATGTAAGGCACCATCAATGGGTGGGTGGGCAGCTCTCAATTCCATGTACCTACCTCCGTACCTGAATAACCACGTCTCATTGCGTCGCGTTGTGTCGCTGACGTCCGCACGCCGGCCACATCACCACTTCCTCTCTCGCGCAGCTGTTGAGCACCACGCAGCTTACCCTCATCGTCGCCACAAGTGGCTAATGCTGCCAAAATGCCGGTTCACGACGATGTAGGGAGCGCGGCTCCTGACGCTGCTGAGAAGACCACGGCCGTCCCGCCACCGTATCCCGATTCCCGTAAGGCTCCGCCCCCTGAGAAGCCCTCCGATGTCAGCCGCCGCTCTCTCGTCATTCTCTCCTTTTGGGCAATTGTGTTGTTTCTGGGACTGCCAATATGGTGGATGACTACGACCATTTATCGTGCAAATTTGCCCCTCTCTGGCATGGCCGACTGGGCAGATGGAAAGGTAGGGCACATATGAACGCTCCGAGGTCGCATCACGACGTTGAAACATGGCTGACAATCTTGATGTTAGGCCTGTCGCCCCGTCTTTCCCTTGCAAATCTCTGTGCAAGCAAACAAGCTTCAGGAGCAGGAAGCACAGAACCTGCTTCGTCTCACCCAGCATGCCCTCGACGATCTCAACGACTTCTCAGGCCACCATCTTCGCCTGCAACTTGCCCCTCGCGATAGCCATATCTCGGGTTCCGAATACGACTCTCAAGTCGCCCTGACAATACGTCTCAGTCCCGGCGAGTCGACCACGGCGTCTCTGAACCCACACTCTCCAATTCTCGATATTACATACCCCTCGAATTCCATACCATCCCCGACGTCGTCCTCGTCCGCCCTTGCCTCGTACATTGCAAGTGAACTACGATCCACATATGCCGAAGAGCAAGCTATCATTTCGTATCTTCTGCTGGCCGCATCAGGAGCTACCGATGCGAAGCCACAGGGCGTATCACCGGAGGCCGCAGAGTCACTCGCTAAGCGCACAACCCGCTCACTTCGATACTCTCCAACCTATCACCTCAGCTTCTCCCTATTCACGAGCGGATCTGTGCCGAACACATGGGATGTAGAGGCGGCAATCCGGGACTACATGAAGCCCATGCTAGACGTCCTCAGTCCCATTCACAATTTTACAATCGACACCCAGGTTCAATTGTATGCTACGCCGGGCGCGCAGTCCCAGGTTCTCAGCAAGGACGACCTTGCCTCCTTTATCAACGCCGCCGAATGGCCCCTATCACCATCCATCGGCGGTGCCCCGACGGTGAACTTTCTCTTGTTCGTCGGGAACCAGACCATTGGATTGGATTCAGGATCCGAAACATCCCAGTCCTGGCTGATCCCGCAGTGGGGAACAGTCTATCTGTTGTCACTGCCGTCAACGACGTCACATGTATCGGCAGCTACACTCAAGCAGCCGATGCTGACATTTGCGGGCCACTTGTTATCTCTCCTAGGAACGCCCCAGTCGGGTTCCCTTCCGCTGCGACTTTCAACGCTCACCCGCATCCGCTCGGCAGATCTGCTGCTGCGAGCGTCGTCGACACTGGGATCCTTGGCTCGGCTGTCGCTAGCTCTGCCATCCATTTCAATCCCACGGAATGTGGCTGACGGAGTGGCCAAGACAATGCATCATCTGGAGCGTGCCTGTGCCAGCTTGGGTGGCCCTGAAGGTCTTGAGCACGCCAGAATTGCCGAGGCTGAGGCGGAACGAGCCTTTTTTGAGAAAAGTATGGTCGGGCAGCTTTACTTCCCGGACGAGCACAAGATTGCCGTTTATCTGCCACTCCTCGGGCCGGTGGGCGTCCCGTTGGTCATGGGTCTCTTGAACGAGATTAAGGCGTGGAGAAAGAGGAGGCGAGAAAGTGCTGAGGCCGAGGCCAATAAGAAAAAGTTGTAACAGGATAAGTCGATACCACGAATGAACTTTTTATGTCAACTGGAGTTGAATCGCTATGCTATTTGATCATTTCTGCTGCTGCACTCCAAAAGACAGCACAGCTGCTGTGTCAATCGCTTTGTCGCTTTATGAGCTTGTTAACATGCCGTTGTTGTTCAAAGATGGGCATCTGTTCTTAGCTTTTTGCAGAGGAGAAGATGACGTATGGGCAAGCTACCATAAACTTCTGGGTCCTCTGCGACCGCAACCTTGCCCGGGGTCACATCATGTTCCCGTTCAATCTCGAGGTGAGCTCCGATAGCTTGCTCTAGTGGGGCATTTTCGTCGGTCATTGTCGGTGAGCTGAACCGGGCCAAGGTGAGGTTACATGGAGGGGCGCAGAGTGCCAGGTACGTAATCGCTGTGAAGATCCTGGTGCTCCAGCCCCTGCGCTCCTACGCCACCACGAAGCTTGCTTGCTCGCCTTGCATGCGAGGGGCTGCTGTGCCTGCCCAACGTCCCACGCTTCCCGCCATCCCGTCCCTCCCCGTCGGTGAATATTCGCAGGGCCCTCTCGTGCGTCAATCATTGGGCGCAGGGACCTGATCACAAGAACATTCCATCCCGTCTGGAGGACCTACCCACGTCTTTCGTCCCTCCCTCCACCATTTGACCACAACCCTTACGCTCCTCCGCCCGGCAGTCCCGATTGATCGAATTCTGACTGCGAACCCTCTGCCAAAACCCAGACTGTTGGAGCCTACTGTGCTACCCCCACCGCGTCGCCGACGATTCAAGCAATGTTTTCAGTATGAAGATCAGAAGATGCTTCCCGAACCAACATTGAGCTTCACGCTCCCCAGCCTCCATGACGACACTGTTCTCGACTGCCGAGTCTACCATTGCCAAGCTTTGAGCCCTTCCGCCTCGAATACGTCACCATGGAGACGGCACGCTGCGATCATGGCCCATCCGTACGCGCCTTTGGGAGGATGCTACGACGACCCGATTGTTGACATCGTCGCGGGCACTCTGCTACGCCACGGGTTTCTGGTTGGAACCTTCAATTTCAGGTCAGAGATGCCGCACTGGTTTTTGGGAGACCTTTGAGGAAAACAAAGTGTTGCTGACAGAATCTCGGAACAGAGGTGCCTCGGGCTCGGCAGGGCGCACTTCATGGACGGCGAAGCCGGAACGCAGCGACTACATGTCGTTTATCGGGTTTATGGTCTACTACATGCACTTCCTCGATCCGTTCGGTCCTCGCATATCACGGTCGCCGTCAACAGCCCGAGCCCCTTCGCCCCCGGATGCGCCGCCAGGGTCGTCTACATCGGATCAGCCGGTTCTCCTCCTCGGCGGTTACTCGTACGGCGCGATGATTACGACACAGATACCGCCAATTGCAAATATTCTTGCACAGTTCAAGGCACCTGCTGTCGGTTCGGCGGCCGCCGATATACGACTACGAGCCCAGCATCTGGCTGAACAGCAGAATGTCATCTTGGCCAGCGCCAGGGCGGCCCAGTCTACGTCGCCACGTAAGAAATATCTAGGCATGCGGGTCGGCGGGGATGAGGATACCCAGCGCAAAAGCCACGATTCGAGGAGGTCGTTTTCCATGGATGCGGAGGACAAGATCCGACGAGGTGTGAACGAGCTGCTAGCCAAAACAAAACGACACCACCATCACCTCCACCACAGGGGCGGCGACGTTGTTCCCGAGGAAAAAGAGGACGCCGCCCCAGTTGCTGCCTCCGAGCAGCAGAATACCCCTCTCGTGTTAGATAAGGTTGGGGGTTTGACGCAGGTGCGACCGGCGTACCTGCTCGTGTCCCCACTGCAAGGAGTGATCACTCACCTGGCGACGATGTCGTTTCTTCCCACGTCTGCAGGACGAGGACTGTTTGCGAAAGCTTCGACAAGATCCCGGGAGCAGGGGGCGCCAACTTATACTTCTGACCACCGGCAGCTGAGCGAAACCAAGTTGGTAGAAAACCAGACGCTGGCATTGTTCGGCGACAAAGACGGTTTCGTGCCCGTGGCCAAGCTTAGAAACTGGGTAGAAAGATTAGAGAGCGTTGAACGCTCACGATTTCATGGCGAAGAAGTCGCGACGGCGGGCCACTTTTGGACAGAGGGAAAGGTAGCGTCAGTCCTTCGTGACAAGGTCGCCGAGTTCGCTGCTCTCCTCGTACAGCAGGAGAGCGTGGACACATCAACAGGCGTGCCTTGGGGGGGCGCTGTTGGCTCATAATGCACGATACGGTCCGAGTCAAGCAAGATGAGTCTGAGAATCTGCTGATGTGCACGCTGCCGAAGACACCGGAGCTGCCACCGAAGACAAGATCGGCGTTAGAGAGCATTCAGGTCGGAAAAGGTTACGGATTAGAGTCGGGAAAGGATAATAATGACGTACAATATTGTAACGTGCTCCAGAGTCTAGTGAACACTCTGTTCGATGACACGGTACTTAGGCGTGCAACACTCGTCAAGCCGAGTCAGGCGCCGCTGGCATTGAGGAGAAGCAAGAGGAAACGGAGACGGGAGCACCATGCTTGGGGATAATTCCGGATCTAGATTTTTCGATGGGGCTTGGTGGCAGGGAAATAACGTGCGCCCGCAAGCAGGATTACACACTGTAGGTTAATCAGGGCCCAGGAAAAAAAGTCACCCAAGGATCAGTAGTTAGAGAATGAATTGCATGAGACACTCCAGTGGGCATTTTATGAGCGTCTGATTCATGAGGCAGGGAAGTCAAGCTTAAGTTGCAGCCATCCAGACGTAGTTGGTCGCGTTGGAGCTGGTCGAGACCTGAGCCTAGCGGATGGGCTTTGGAGACTTCAAACAACGGCGGGCAAAGGTTGAAAGGGGTGTGACAGGCAGGCCGTTGGAAGCGCGGTCTCCGCAACGACAAAGACGTCCAGTGGTAGCCAGACAGACCGACGCTCGCAACTTGCGCATAGTATGTGTAGGTATTGACCTCCAAAATGGGAAGAGGCAGGTGACCGACTGAGCTGATGCTCAAGATTAGGTAAAAAGTGGAAGATTGGATGGAGAGCGGAGAGTTCGCCGAACGGCCCTATCCTGGCTTGTGACATCCGAGACGGTGAGACGGTTGGTTGGCCGCCTGGCTGCCTGTTGGTGGTCGAGCTTTAGGACGAGCAGCATCAAGATGTAGTCTATTTTCAGAGAGTGCAGCAGTGGGGATGACAACTGAAGCTGTCTCAGCAAGTTCTCCAGCGGTTCATAACCGGCTGAGATATAGCACTTGTCCAAGACACGGCGTCATGTGGCTCCCCGGCGGGACGGTTGGGGCGGAGTGTGAGTGAATTCGTGTGGGTGGTAGGTGGTGGGTGAGAGAATGAATGTGAAGTCTTCCCCGTCTTCTCCAAAGTCGTTGGTGTGTCTAGGTGGGTGGGTGTGGTGCGGCAGACATTGATTGGACAACGGTTAATGGCAACGATGCATTGCGCTCGCTGTAAGATGGTCTCAGCCCCCCCTCTCGAAGCGGAGGACGCAGAGCTGCGTTGCTGCCCCAGGATTCCCAGAATCTGGGGGGGTCATCTGGCCTGGTTGGGGCTCCCCTTTCCCCCGCCTCCTATTCGCCCTTCGTCCTCTGGCAGGTTCGGTCCAGTGTCCAGACTGGTAGATCAGCGCGGTGCTTATGCTTGTGTATGTGTTGGGTGAGGTAAGGTAAGGTGCCTTAAGGTAGGTAATTGACGAGAAAAGGGCCAATCGGTTGCTGTCGAGTTGCCCATTACGTCTGCTGTGACACGGTGACACTGGCACGTGGGGTCCTGATCGCTACGTACCCCGCCTCTGGCCAACACACAGCGAACCTAAGTCTTTCCGTTGTGCCTCCGCGGAATGGAAAACAGGAATCGAAAAAGCCCATGTCTGCCCTGCACACGTTGTACGTACCTTGATGTCTGTTCCTCCTGATGCCTGCCTTTCTGCTGCTCCTGTGCCTTTACGTTAGATGCTCGCTTTCCAGGTCGCCTGCGTACTTTCCGCGACGATCGCGTGTTCAATAAGGTACCTTAAGGTACCTAGGTAACTTACCAAGGGCAGATACAGTTCACCCGCGCTACCACATCCACCCGCATCGAGGGGGACTCAGCGCATTCGGGGTCCCTGTGGAGGATTTCGTGGAGGTTTCTGTGGGGGAAGACGCTTGGGGTGGACTGGACGGCCCCACTGTTGTATCTTGCATTGCACCGGATTCACATTCCATCCACCCACCCACCCACCCACCCACCAACTCTCTGGCGGTCACAGTCCCCGTCTGGGGGCCCCTGCAGGTGTCATCACCATACCCCATCGTCGCTGTCCTTCCTTGGCCTTCGCTCTCCACCAACATTTCCGTCTCTCGCTGACGATATTCTTCGAGCCCGTCTTCATCTTCTCCTCCTCTGGCCCTCCGCCGCTGAACAGAAGTCCTACAGTATTTACAGAATTGACGACCTACGCAACATCTTTCTCCCTTCGAACCTCTGTCTTTCTCTCTCTCTCTCTCTCACACATCTCTCTCGGTGTTCCCTCGTACCGCCGTCTCTCGTCCGCCGCACTGCGAATCCCGTCCGTCGAGTCCGTCGCTTCATCTCGTCCCCTCTGCTCCAACCGCCTCCGCTCCTCTGCCAACCATCGTCCGCCTTTTGCGCCCGCCTGTTCTTCCTTTCCCCTTCTCGGCCGACGCTCTCTCCCTCATAGGGCAGGCTGATTTGCTCCGCAATCCCGCCCCAACCTTCGCTCCAAGTACACCCCGTCGTACTCTGTACCCGTTTGTCCGGTCATCTGCTCCCCAGAGATCTGCGTCCTTCCCATGTCTAGTCTGTTCTGACATGATCTGACTGTCCCTTCGACTCGACACGCCAAAACACTCTCTTGTTCGCTACCTCCTTCCTAGAACTGCATCACCGACACGTCTTGGACGCCCTGACGACACCTCCTACCCGTCTGTCCTTCTTTACGCCAACCACACCGCAGACCGACCCCATCTATTTGCGTCCCCTCCTCCACCGTCGGCTCTTCTTCCGTCACCTCCCCCAACTCCAAGGCACACCAAGCCGCACGCCGTCGCGACATTACACCGACGCGGGCATGCTCTGACCGCCCCGCTCCAAACAACCGCTCTAAAGCACATGTCAGAAGCCCGCTGCACCGATACGCTGCCAGGCTGTGATGCGATACGGACGGCAACAGGGCTGCCTTTCGTCCGCCAGCTTTTGTCTTTCTCGAAGCTCCTTCTAGCCCAACCGAATCCCTCTCCTCTCGTCGACTTGCTTTCCCCGTTACCATGAACGACGTTCTCATCAACCCCGTGCACCCTCTCCCGGCCATAAGGGTCAAATCCTCATCATCAGGCCCTACAGCCTCGCTCAAAACCGGCAGGTCCTCGTCGATTAAGAAACAGCCGCAGTCGCCGCCCCGAAATGCCGCCATCGATTCCATATCCCGCGCCATCAGAGGCGCCAACAACCTTGTTCTGTCCTTGCGGGATGGTCTGTCCGAGCTCGAGCGGGAGAACAAGAGGAAACAGGAAGAGAGGAAGCAGATATTGTCTCTCCGCATGAAGAATGCAAGTACTGCCGACGCGACCACTGCGGAAACACCAAGAGGCCCTGCCCTTACTAACCCTCTTGTCTAGGCCGAATCTCGCAAAGAATGGCAGGAAGCCGCCGAGGAACTTGATATACTCGAAGAGAACGACGTGTGGAAGGTGGACCCCTACGATGGCGACTACTACCCCGAGTTGATCGAGGCACGACTGAAAGAGCTCGACGATGCCCGAACAAATTGCGATACACGAGCCATGATGCACCTCGTTCGCACAGCATTGTGCAGAGACCTCGGTGGCATGGGGAATGTTGATCTATACAGACACTCCTACGTCGGCACCAAGAATCTCATCGAGCGCTATGTCGACTCGGCCATCCAGACCATTGACGCTCTCGTTGAAAAGAGCCAATACGCGTTACCCGAGGGCATGGGCCAGAGAGACATCTTGGAGAGCGTCCTGTTCGCTCGCCAAAGCTTTGGCCGAAGCGCGTTGCTGTTGAGCGGCGGAGGAACCCTGGGTATGTCCCATATAGGTGTTTTAAAGGCGCTCTTCGAGGTCAAGCTGCTGCCGCGCATCATATCGGGTGCCTCAGCTGGCTCCATCGTGTCTGCCGTCATCTGCACCCGAACCGACGAGGAGATTCCTCGTCTTGTTAGGGAATTCCCGTACGGTGACCTTGCCGTCTTCGATGCCGAGGAGAACCCTGATGGAGTCTTTGACCATATGCGACGATTGCTCACCGAGGGGAGTTGGTCCGACATCAAGCACTTGACTCGTGTGATGCGCGGTTTGGTGGGAGACCTCACGTTCCAAGAAGCTTACAACCGCACACGGCGAGTCCTCAATATTTGCGTATCCACCGAGTCCATGTACGAACTACCTCGCTTACTCAACTACATCACCGCTCCCAACGTCATGATTTGGTCGGCGGTGGCCGCTTCTTGCTCGGTGCCATTGGTCTTCAGCGCGGCTCCGTTGCTAGTCAAGAATCCTGATACCGGCGAGCATATGCCCTGGAATCCGACGCCACAGAGATGGATTGATGGCTCCGTCGACAACGACCTACCCATGACGAGGCTTGCGGAAATGTTCAATGTGAATCATTTCATCGTCTCGCAAGTCAACCCGCATGTCGTGCCCTTCTTGGCGCGTGATGACCAACTCGACCCTGATGATACCTCAGCGCGTAGAACCAGTCTCTCGCCCAGCAAACAGGAGCTTGATTGGGTATACACTCTGACGGCTCTGGCCAAGGATGAAGCGTTGCATCGCCTGCACTTTCTGGCCGAGATTGGCGTCTTTCCAACACTAGTCACGAAGCTTAAGAGTATTCTCAGCCAGAAATATTCTGGCGACATCAACATTCTACCGGAAATCAGTATCCACGACATACCAAAGATCCTTAGCAACCCAAGCCCCGATTTCATGTTACGGGCTTGCTTGATGGGCGAACGCGCAACGTGGCCGAAACTAAGTCGGATTCGTGACCGCTGCGCCATCGAACTCGCACTGGATCGAGCTGTTCATCGTCTACGCGCTCGTGTTGTGTTCTCTGACAGCCAAGTCGACTTGCGTCGACTCACCACTGGCATTGTCTTGCCGCCACCGTGGCCGAAGTCGACAGGGGGTGCGAAGATTGCACCATCCGGAACCCCAGCCCTTACTCTGGATACAGAGATCGTCAAGAACCGTCAGCGCCGATGCTCGGGCAGCAGTGTACAGCTCATGGCTCACCACCGACGCTTGATGGAGAACGTGCTCACTGATGAAGAGACAGAGGAAGAGGAGCGTCTAGAAATGCGGGCAAGACACGGTCACGGAAGCACGTCACCTGTCCTTGTTCGCAAGCCTCGTCTCAAGAGAGCAGCTAAGAGCCATTTCAATGTTTCTTTGGCACGGGGACCTCAGACTAGTCCCATAAACCCGGCTTATCTTGAGGCCGTCGAATTTGACTTTGGAAAACCCGTGACGCCTCCTTTGCACCGGTCACGACACTCAGAGGGGTCATTGGCACACAGCGCCAGCTTGGCCATGACACCAGCCAATGACGTAGACCCTCTCGCTCCGGGGTCGAGAGGCGAGGCGACATCCCACACCGAGCTAGAAACATCAGACTTGCATTCCTCCGACGGGGATGTCGAGTCTCATACCGAAATGTCGGACCCAGAGCCATACAGCGATAGTCACTGGCTCCGCGAAGGGTCCGGTGAAATAGACCCAGCCCTCAAGGAAGGCAAAGACTTGCCCGAGATTAGCAGCCGTGAAGTCATCGCGGTGAACGATTCTGTGGGAGGACTTTGGGATTGACTCGTAGACGGGAGGGTGAGCTCCTCGGACGAGGAAAATAAGACGGAGAAGGGAAATGAACTTGCCAATCCAGCGGCCAATCATACGAAAGATGAAGACGATGTTTTGCGGTCCAATTGGATGAGCTGGGACTAGCCATCGTAGTCATTGAAGAGGCATTGCATGGGCGGTTGCATCATAAAGGGAGCTCGGTTTAGGCTTTGGTCTTTGAAGTCCACACATGATAACATTAGCATCGTTGGGAGTTTGGTGCAGCATCTGCGGTACACAGCATTGTAGAGGTAGGCGGCTGGAGACGTGTCAAACGAGCCATCCTGTCGCATAGATGATTATTTGGAATTCAAACCACTTCAAACCGTACATATGCGTAGTTGTCTCTACCGGCAGCCATCATTGTTCTCATAACACAACGGGTGTGTCGCAAGCGAATGTTGTGTATTTACTTCAATCAGGAGCATCTTCATCCGACGCAGGGCGATACCTGCTGTTGTGTGTCGACCATGTCTCCGGATGATCTCCATTCAGATACGTGGCGGCGGCTAAACCATGGGATCCAGATTGAAGTCCAGAAAGAGCCAGTCAATCAAGGTCCAGAACACTGACTACGACCTCTGTAGATTAAAAGCTGGAAGGCAAATTTGGTTCGTCGCTGCCGGGGTAATTTGCTGGATATATCTGCCCAATTAACCAACACCACCTCGCCAGCTACCACCATATTAAACGGTCCAGACCCTCTTCCTTGCTGGAAGACCGCAGCCATAGCGACCCAGATTTGGCTGCCTCCCGAGACTATGATTCGTGCCATCATAAGCTCCGTGGATGTATAAGAGGAGCTGCCTTCCCCCCATCGACTTGCGCACATCGTAAGTTGCCTCTAGCGACACACCCGTCGACATCGAGCCTTCCAGCAACAATGCTAAAGATGATCCTACTTCCGCTACTCCTATCTTTGGCAGCTGCCGCTGCCTCCGCTGCCCGAATCAGATCCCTCACGCACAGCGGCCCTGGCTGTCCCCAAGATGCCCGAGTGACATGGTCCGGCGACCTCAGCGACCTGACGATCACGCTGCCCGACTTTGGCGAGTCTCTTGCGGCTGGCCAGATGACGAGCTGCCAGGTTCACTTGCTCGTCGACCAGGGTGAGTCCGGGAAGTCGCTGGTGCTGCAGGACGTTGTCGTCCGCGGCGGGCTCTACTTGAGCCCCAACTCCAAGGTTGACTTTTACACGACGGCATACTGGAGCGAGACAGCGTCTGATACGGTAAGTCGTGTTATCATCGCATGCTGGGATAATCTCTCTCAAGATTCTGATATATCGGTTTTCAAGGTAACGAAGCAGACGAGCACGTCCTCGGGGTCCAGCGCTGTTGTTCGGAATGTAGCTATCGCTCAGCGCCTAGGGTCATCGTCGCCTTGCGTTGGTAGCAATGGTTATGTGGGCATTCTGAATGTTATTTTCCGGATCATCGCGCAGGAAGGCGGTAGAGTGGTGTTTGGTAGGGAGCGCGTTTCCTCAACGTCGCCTGTGACAGAGGCGCTTTCCTTTGCCTGGCAGAGCTGCTAAATCAAGCTAGTATGGTATTGGTTTGATAACTTGGCGGGACTTTGGAAAGGAAACAAGCAATACCATCCGCGCTTTTTCATCCTATTGAAGACCAGGTGTCGTCCTATTGGTTGCGGTTCAGTAACAGGTTCATGTAAGTCGTCGTGGCACTAGCCCTGTTCTCGATTCACGACATCGCGGCTGGAACTGTCGATGCTCTGCGACTGAAAGATATTGTCGTGCGGGTGTCCTGCGAAAGTCATAGACTTGATGGAGGCGAACACGTGACAACCCAGCTTGGCATGCCTTGAGAAATCTCTCGATATACTGGAATCTCCAAATGCTACACTTATCATTATGAGATCTATTTGTATTCTTATCGTCTCATTTATCATTAAATATATCGTTAATAAACCTATCATCAGCGAGACCATCTTAGACTAACCATTCCCTGTCTAAACATTCCCAAAATGAGCTTCCTCTGGCCTAGCAGTTCCCGGCCGAAAATATCCCGTCCGAACATTTCCTAGCCAAACATCTCGTAGCTCAACATTCCCTCGTCGTCGTCGTCATCGCCGCCGCTGCCGTCGTCCTCGTTGTCGCTATTACCACATGTATCTTTGTTGCTGGTGTCATCGTTGTTGCTGTTATTGTCGTTGCCGCTGCTGGTGTTATTATTATGACTTCTACTTCACAGCAAATATAGCCGCGCAGGCATAGGAAAATCAGCTGGTCTCTTGATTTGGGTACCCGAAGAGCTAACCAAAAGTCAGCTGCGGCTATTTGCAGCTCACTTTGAACAAGGCTAGTGCCTGGTATCACGATAGAACGTGGCTAAGAGAATTGTATCAAAGCAGTCTCTGTAGTATGCCTAACGGTGTCTACGTTACCTATGCTCGCACACGAGGCGCTTGGTACATTTGAACTACGTCTGAGACCGCATTTACCTTCCTGTCCTTTGAAGCATGGTTCAGATAGGATACGTAATCTTTCTTATTCGAAAAGTCAGTTCTTCTGACGCCACCTCGCTGAGTAACGCATCGCACGAATGTAGAGGCTGAAGACCTGGCTGTCTGATGATGAACCACATAAAAAATACAGGCTGATCACCGCAGATCATTTCTAGTCAGCTGATCATCGAAACTGAGAGAACAAACATGTTTGGGCAAGTCTGATCCAAGGTGCTTCTCAATTCAATCATCTGTCGTGAACGCATATAGTGGTTCCATACGAAGCAAGCATCCGAAAATTCAGTTCGGCGCCGTATTTCACACCCGCCATCTCAGTTTCCACCGGTTTTCTCGAAGGAGATCACAGCGTACTGGAAGGTCCCGTTCGCGTAACCTCGCCTCATCGCGCGGAATGATTGCAGAAAGGCGATGCCGTCGCGGCCCTGGCTGAAGGCGAAAGCCCACAGAGAGGGGTTCTGGATGAGAGACCACGTAATATCCCTGAAGCATATGTTAGCGACCACAAGCCAAAGTGTAACACGGGCGGGTCTTTACCAGGTTCTTGCGACGTCTTTGCTAATGTCTTTGGGCCCATCAAGTAGATTGAGTCCGCCTTTCTTCGCCAGGTCGACATATCCCTGCTGCGTGCACATGGGTGGGAGTAGCATGCCGTCTGTGAGAATTTGGTTAGCTTGAATCGGACCAAGAGCTGTGTGTGTAGGGCACGTCCTCACCCTCAATTGGCTTGATGTCATTGTTGAAATCTGTCTCGATCAGGTTCTCGGCCTTGAACCAGTCCGCCAACGCCAGTTTGCCGCCAGGTCTCAGAACTTTAAAAGTGTTCTCGAAGAAAAGCGCCTTGTTGGGGAAATGGCTGAGAGCCTCACTGATCCAGACGGCGTCGAATGAGCCCCCCTGCCCAGCAAAAAAGTCACCCATCTTCTCTGCGTCAAGCTCGATGAAGCGCACCTTGCCTCGACCAAGCTTGATGAAGCCATCGACGTCGGACTCCACCTCGTTCTTTTCTTGGTCTTTTGCCGCCTCAGCCTTGGTGAGTCGGTTTGCGATCTCGACTTGCTTGGTCGAGATGGTGATGCCGGTCACGGTGCACCCCAACGTCGAGGCAAGGTATCGGGATGTGCCGCCGATTCCGCACCCGACATCCAGAACTGTGCTGTTGTCGCCTACTTTGGAGATTCTGAGGAGCAGCTGGATGAGGTTGACCTGAGCTTCCTCTTTGGTCTGAGAATCGTTCTCCCAGTAGCCGTGGTGGATGTGCTCGCCCCTGCAAACAGGCAATGTTAGATAGTGTTCAACTTGAAAGTCATGTGTTGCTTCCTAGAGTCGCTAAGGAAAGCTGCTATGCCACCCGGGTGTCGGGCTGTGGAGCGGACTTGTGTTCGGACGAGAGGATGAACTCTCCAATTGCCAGGTATTCTGCATCCCAGGCCAATACCAAGCACATCCTTCAGAATAGTTTCGCACGGAGGAAAGCGTACCAGAGGCTCAGATAATAATCACTCGCAAGATCATAGTGCAGCTTGATCCTGTCCTTCAAGGCCTGCATTGTGGAGTGAGCCAAGCCGAGCGGGGTGTCATATTGCTGGCTGAGCGGCGTGGTAGAGCTGTCTATCGCGGCGGCCATGTTGGAGACAGAGGCCGAATGGGTGTTAAATAGTAAAGGGTTTGGGTTATGTATGAGTTCAATGGCTCACTTGCGACGACGATTCAGAAATAAGTGATTTCAGCGACTGATCCAAATGACGGAGCGGATGAATAGCTGGGAGCTTCGGGAGCTTGGGTGCTGGGTGACGGGCCATTGGTCGTCCCGCGTCCCGCGGCCCGGCCTCGGTAAAGGTACTTGACTAGCCATACTACTTCGTCTCTTGAGGATGTACTCGGTTTAGGTAATTGAGGTGTGAGGACGTGACCTTACCTTACTCAACACGTTGGGTAAGGGGAGTAGCAGAGAGACGTCAGGTTTCCGTTGGGAAACTCTGGAAGCTAAAACGCCCAACTGCATGAGGCAGGTGCACGTCCCCTCGTCCGTTGCTGCGCACAGATCAAGACACTGGACTTATCTAATCATTGCTTATGTCATTGGCGTATGCATCGGGCAAGCCACAGCACCAGCCGCAGCACTCACTAGCCACTTCTCAAAGCTTCGTCACGCTGGGCCAAGCCTTCCCTAAAAATAGCCGGCAAGTTCACCCGATCCCCAAGACCCAAGCCGGCCAACGCCGCCGCCGTGGGCAGCCCCAGCCACTCAGCACAGCGTCGGCTCATGTCGCATGGTGGCAGTGCAGGCCAGTGCCGGACGCCGGGGTGGGGCCGTTCATCTGCCAAACCTTTTCTTCGTAAGGCGACAGCAGCGTCAGTGCAGCGCACTCTGGTCGCCAGCAAGGAAAAAAAAGGGGCCCGGGGAGAAACAGGGGCTGATTACGGGGGGGGAATGCAGCCCAGCCTCAGCCCAGCCCGCGTCCGCCGCGTAATGCTTGTTTACGTATTTTTGCGTGTGCATTGCTTTGACGATCGCTTGTTTTAAAAGTCATTCGGTCCCTCCAGAAGAACTTGCTGACGACCTGTCTTTTTTCCTGTTTGCTCTCATTCAGCACTTGGCCTGCCAACCGCTGCTACTCGGTCGCTACAACACTCGTTCTCGCGCACACACCTACGCTCGCTTTCTCACCAATCCGCCGAATCATGGCGCCAGTCAACCCAACGACGGCGCGACAAACGCTTGCTCGCGCCAGTAATGTCGCTAATATGGTATGGAAAAGGGCAGCCATATTCGCTGCGCCAGAAGTCGCGCGCGCGACCCATCATGCATTGGCTCGCCGTGACTTGAGTGTCAACTCAACTCAGGGTGTCACCCTTGGTGTTATCGCAGCATACGTCGTCGCCATCGCCATTCTTTGGAACGTTCCGTATCTTCGAAATATTCTTTGGCCTTTTAAGATGCTCACGGTAGCGTTTCACGAGTTTGGCCACGCCATCACCGCGTGTTGTACCGGCGGTCGTGTTGTATCAATCACACTGGATCCTAATGAGTAGGTATCATCAAAAGCTTCATCATGAAAACATTGTTTTACTGACAAAAATATCAGAGGGGGAGCCACATTGATGAAGGGGTTCGTTTTATTTCATTTCTCATGAATTTTGCGATGCTGGCGATGTAATTTATGCTGTTGTTGCTGAAACTACGATCAACCATGACCTGAATCGACGGCGGGGCCTGAACGGACACGCTGCTTTCTTCATTCGAACGGTCCGCTGACTATTTTCATTCAGAGGTGTTCAAGCTATTACTTTGCCGGCTGGTTATCTCGGTTCGTCGCTCATCGGAGGTCTGCTCATCTTTTGCGGCTTCAACATCAACGCATCCAAGATCGCGTCCATGGTCCTCGGAGTCTGTTTCCTACTCACACTTTGGTGGGGAAAACGAGACTGGCTCACTATTCTGACGGTTCTTCTCGCTGTCGGGCTGCTTGTTGCTGCATGGTTCATTTCTCATGCCCAAGCTTTAAGATTCGTTGTTGTGGGTAGTGCCCGACCCAGACCAAACTTCCCAAAAGCTAACGCGGCAGCAGCTCTTCCTCGGAGTAATGTCCGCTCTTTACTCTGCTTGGGATATCTGTGACGACCTCATCATGCGAAAAGTAAACAGCTCGGATGCAAGCGTTTTTGCCCAGCGATACGGCGGTTCATCTCGATGCTGGGGCCTTATCTGGGTCTTCATCAGTCTCTGCTTCATGGCAATCGCCATTGTAGCCGGCATTGCTGCCTTCCCTCAGAGCTTCTCTGAACAGGAGAGCGACTCGCAGAAGTTTTTGCCCACCTAAATCGGTTCGATGCACAAAGGTGCCATATCACAATGAAAAGGAGTAGAGGCTCATGGGGCTTCTACGAGCAAGCAATGATTTTCGCGACTCCGATCGGGTCTCAGAAATTACCGGTTCCGTCTGTAGAAGGCCTCCCACATTCCGGACTCCGAGACCTATCGCCGAGGTCCGGGCGGAGACAGATACTGACGACCCGCCAGGGCCACCGTGGACAACGAGCCACGGCCGGCGGAGACTCTAAATTACAGAGGAAGAACAACTCAGGCTGAGAGTCGACGACGGCGAGGAGGAGGAGGACGATGACGACGGTGACGATGACGATGAAGATGACGACAACAGCGAAGACCGCTCATGACTCGGCCATTGGAAACAGCGGAGCGCTGGGAAAAGACGGAAGACTCGAGAACCAGACTATGATGAGACAAACATCAACGATGAAGCTCTTTCAGGAAACGGTTTCGATACGTATTTCAACACAGCAAAGTGGTTTGTTGTTATACAGCGGAAATCCAGAGATTTGCTGTCCAGGATTAATAGCAGTTGTAATGCACAGTTCAGCATAACGCCATTATACAAAGGAACTGCGCACCGCAATCGACCTATTGTCATCTCTTTCACAGTTTGATGTCGCGTGATAGTTTCACATGAAACTAAATAATAGTGTGGCCAAGTGAACAATGACAGATGAAGAATCGGAGACGGAATACAAGCGACTGGAGAATTAGACACTGGAGAAGGCAACCAAGAATGGCGAACGAAACCAGTCGCTGGCTGGATTAAAACGGATCTCAACGCCACTAGGAACACTCGGCCTCGTTCGAGAAAGAGCATTGTATCTTCATGTTGACACTTGGGTGGTTACCTGGAACACGTGTGGCAGGGAACTCGGCACCAGAAGCACAAAGAAGGAGCGGCTGAGAACGTTGACGAAGAGAGCCCGCTCTTTCCCCCATTCTCGAAGGCAGGCACCTTCCCAGTCAGGTAACTCGTTCTTTCTCTCTCTATCGTTGCCCCCGTCTGGCAACTTCCCGACTTGTCGCTCAAACGCACAGAACTCGACTGGACGTCGGATATCACTACTACTTCTTCTGAACCTCAATTGGCTCAACGCTTTGCTCCTTCCCAAAGAAACCCACTCGCACCTGATTAGTCGCGCTTGGCTCACACGATGTCTCGCCAGAAGCAACATGGCAAAATCCAGCCCCACGACCCGGGCAAGAAGGTCAGGCTCCGGGCCAAGAAGGTTCCTAAACCTGGAAAGCCTCACCGATCGACACCCCATGCGCGTCCTGCGCCGGCTCCTCGAACTCCCGCTCGAGTGTTTCGTCCTGTGCGGAAGAGTAAGACAGCTGCTCGCTATCATTCTACTGACGGCGGTACGCCTGTTCACATCTTTTCTGGGCAACAACGGCTGACGTGATCTTCGAATTCAGATAGCTCTGACGGATCATACGCTTCCACCAACAATGACAACGACTTACCCAACTCCTCGTCAGACGACTCGGTAGTTGCGCTCGATGTCGATGATGACGAGGTTGCCAGTATCCAGTCCCAGACAGACCGTTACAATACTACATCTTCGCGTCAGACCACCGCCCAGATACGCCCCCGATCCTCCGCATTCGATCGCCCAACAGCAACGACTAGTCCATTCAGACCTACTGCAGCAACCCAAGTCCGCCTGCAAATTCCAGCCATTCACCGAAACGAGAAGATCACGACTACCTCGAGCCGCGACTATGCCGCTGTGACATTCCTGGTTCGGAATGGCCCGGTAAACGACTTGCTCATTGAACGCGGCAAAAGGCTGCTGCAGGAGTTGTTTTCTGGCTGCGACGTTGATCCTACAACCACGAGCATGGTCAGCCTCGACGATTGATCAAGACCCGGCGAACCATTCGGACGGATAGTTTGGATCATGAATCGCCCAGATGTATGAAGGATATCTTTTGGGGAGACAGCGATGACACGAAGCATCAAACTTTTGGAACTTTTGTACTTGGTTTATTGGCAGCGAGCGTCTAATTTCAGGGATGGGTCGGGATCTCTGCTTCGCTGTGCTATTATATCGTATCGAAAGGTTCTCTGGGCAATAGAACGGAATCTTGATGGTTACCCATATTCTGGTCTCCCTGGAATATTGATCATTCGCGCTTCCCGTCAGCATATGACCAAGGTGCGTTGAATGACAATCTCGCTGTCAAAGAACGTAGCTGAAGACGAAATGTGAACATGGTGCTTACTATCCTTGTCTTTGCCGTCGTCGTCTCTATTGTGATGATTGCCTCTACTCAGGATTCCATGACCATACTCAGCAGAATGGGCAGGTGGCCACTTCCAGAAAGTACTCGGGTCTGTGTGGGGCCTTCCTGCCTTAAACCTTGGCCGACAGTCAGCTTTATTTTCACCGTTCCTTCCCCAACACAGAACCTCCTCAACTTCAGGCTTGGTTCAACTTCTACCGAACTGAAGTCTCCTCTTTGGGCAATCATCTCCAAAAGGGCTTCCATCAATTTGGATCTCCCCATCGCAAGTGTCCTTCCTCACCACCGTCCTCCTTCTCGTCAACAGTCTGGATCTCTCATTGCAGCCTCTGACGCATATTCTTCCACGACTACGCTGACCAGCAAGCCTCGCCATGTCTGTGGTCATCATCGTTTTTGATCATCGCCGCCGCCTCATCGGACTTCCCAACTCGTATGAGTCGCTCATCCAGAAGGCGCGTACGGAGTTCAATCTAGGAGATGCCGACTTGCTTGTGCACAGTTCATTCAACCCTTCCTGGACGAAGAGGTCGAGCTTGATCCTACTGCCTACCACGCCATCCCCGACAAAAGCATCCTTTTCTTCTCCAAGTTGCACTCACAGACTACTGCGGACCCCGAGCCAAAGAGAAAGCGGACGAAGACTGGGAAAGCCTCTCAGCCGACCTCAAGCTTCGTCGTTCACGTCAAAACATGTAACTATGTCTTCCTTCCCCACCCGATGTCTTGGTTCGTCGCAAGCTTACGTAGATTCTTTAGTGACTGGCGAGACCATCACGATAGACACCAAAGCCTCAGCTTCGGTTGCGGAGCTCAAAAATCTACTCTATGAAAGTGAGGGCGTGCCTCCCGGAGGCCAACGACTCATCTTTCAGGGAAAGCAAATGACGGTTGTTCGGACTTTGGCCTCCTACTCAGTCAAGAACAACGACTTGATTCATTTCGTTCTGGCATATCGGGGGGCCAAGCCTGCCATTTACCTCATGTCTCCGGCAAAGCTCTCCGCCGTCACCGTAGACGTCACCCTCACAAAGCACTGGGAATTCTCTATTCTCTATCCAATCGTCGAGCCCACCATCCTTTCTGGCAAATCCAGCGCCAAGTGGCAAGTCTCTGTAAGCCCGGATGGCACGCTCGAGACTTTGGAAGCTTCAGGGCCGAACTTGGAGTGCAGCTACCTCCTTTGGGAAGCCAAGGCCGTCGCAGGCGATAGCATCGCTCCGGAACTTTTATTCAACTTTCCTTTCAACCCTCAGCGCCCTCTCCTTTGCTTTAAGGGACCAACCGCGCTCATCTTGTCTTTCGACGACTTTCTGCCTTACCTCGAGAAGGTCCTGCAGACCCTGACATTGACACCAGCCATGCGCACCGAGTTAATTGTGTACTGGTTGCCCAAGTTCATGAAAATCCGCGACAGGGGTCAAGATATTGCGTTCGACTTCGTGCCCCAATCAGACTTCCAGAAGGTTGCTCATTTGGAGATCGAGCCCCGACCTGACACGGTTGCTCGCGTCTTTCTCATCTTCCGTGGAGCATTCAAACAAACTCACGGACAGAAAACTCTGGCGGAACTAGAGGCCATTGATTGGTCTGCTAGAATCGGTATTGATGTGGCAGGAATGAAAGATACAAGCACTTTTCGGGCTCTGGAATGGGGTGGAATGGAAGTCATCACGGTTTAGATGGTTAAGCTCTGCTCTATCACGATGGATTTCCGGTCATGGGCCAGCATGTGCTTATCTTAACATATCACGAAGCAAATCTCTGATACTTCAAACGTACTTTGGACCGTGTCCTCTCGAACCCTTTGTCGCCACTCAGCAACTCATGTCCATCCACGCTCTTCAATGCGCTTGGGCCTGTGACTAGCCAAGGACGACGGTTTGCTGTGGATGTTCGGCGGGCCTCCTTCCCCTTTACCTTCCGCTCGAATCTTTGTGGTCTCGTTAATGACGGATTCGAGTTCGGAAGGCCCGTGGCGTGTACGAAGGCATTGTCGCTTAGAAACTGTAGGATGCAGACCAATGATCTTTCCATTTCGGAGAACATGCACGGCGGCATCCAACCCGGCCTTCGTGGCCTTTGGTTTCTTGCTGACGTCGGGCGACCGTGTAGATCTGTCGATAGTTGTTGAGAAGCCACGATGAGGCGCTTGTGGCATGGCAGTAGCAGCTTCTATGCGTTCCAGGGTGTGCTCGGAGCGCAAGACGCGGCTTGGGGTGGTATCGGACTTGGCGACAGCGATGTTCTTAGTTGGAGCTGCAGAGCTGGATCTCCTTGTTGGCTTTTCTCCCCGACTGACGATCCGTCCACCTTCGCAACCCGGACTCTTTCGATTGCCTCTCTCGTAGGTTGGAACTAATTCTTTCGTGCCTCAATTTCCTGCATGCCTGTCATTGCAAATTCTGCCGATATCTGCTGCCGATCAGGACATACGTTGATTGTGAACTCGCGTAGGTTCAACGAGTCGCAGAAATTGAGATAGATTCGGACGGGGGAATTATTCTTTTCGTAGCGGACTGCTGGAATTCTCATTGTTTGGCCTTCGCGAGGATGATGGCAGAGAAGGTGACCTCGCCGGTTTAGGGAATCTTGTCGGCCATGTTGGAAATCGGAACAGAAAGGCGTATTTGCGCCGGAGCAAATGCGAGGATGCTCATTGAAAACAACACTTCGCATTAGTAAGATGTGAAACAGATGTCAAACAATTTTCAGCAGTGTTGCTAGCTTTCCCAAGACGTAGGAGGCCCCCTTGCGGACTTTTCAGAGCGTCAGGAAGGTGGTGGGGGAATCTGGTCCTGCCCAAAGGAAAAAGAGGGCCGGGTGCGGTGTTGCTGGACCTGCTTCCAAGCCCAGGCCGTGCTGCTCTCTGAACTGCGTCTTGTTAATACTAATCAATGAAAAATATCTGAAAAAAGCGAACAAGCGAGAAAATCAGTGGTATACTGGTTGGATGGGTGAAACTTGGAGGAGCCGGTAAGACTGCGTATTCTATCTCCGTTTATTCGGCGATGTTGAAAAGAACTAACCTGGATCATTCAACCAACGACAGGATGTGCCCATATCTGCCGAAGATATTGCAGAAAATTCACCTACAAAAGCATCCTCCGCTTAGAAAGGCCGAGCAAACTAAGAGTTGAAGCGATCGCCGGAAAGGTATTCCCGTCCGCCTGCATGAAACGATCCTCAAGAGCAACACATATCTAACAACGGCAGGTAACATGGACACAATTTCCCGCCAGTTCATCCAGAAATGGCGCTGCATTCCCACCAACCAACGCATCAGCGACGCCGCACTTTCTGCGCATATTGGAAAGCGCATCGGCAGGTCGTCATCTGTCGAATTATGCGAGGATCTTGAGAACGCCAGGTGGGCTCGACACATGCGACGCAAGTATGGCCCACGAGCTGAAGCCGCAGGTCTCACCGACGATCTCTACGCGGCCACCTCCTACAATGATTTCACCGCCCCCGAAAACTATCGTGGTTTTCTCGAAATCTTGAGATCCCAGCTGAATGGCCCTAGAATGAATGCGAACGACATGGTTAAATGGGGAAAGGTGGCCCGGGAATGGATCGAGAGAGTGATAAATTATCTTCTCAAGATCAAGGAAGGCAGATTCGTTGTGGAGGAACACGAACGGGATGTCTACCTGATGGAGGCGGGTGGAAAAGACGTTGCAGACTTGCTTTGAAACAGGGGCTTTGCTGTTACTGTTATCCAAAGGATGAGGTTCTATTGACTAAAATCCATTATGCCGGCCCCTGTCATGCTCATCGTTCAGGTCATGGTCTCTTCTATTGTCATCTTCATCGCCCTATCCGCCTGGATCGAAAAGCTCTTGAAATTGGAGTCTAAATATCGAAGATTGTCCACAACCTAAGATCAATCTTGAAGGCGGCAAAAAGAAAAGGGATCAGAAGAACAGCAAAGTCCTCAGTTTAAAGACACACTAGAACAGAGCTCACTCTCAACCTGAGGACTTGGGAGATGTTATAAGTATTCCATTGCTGACCAAATAAAAGGTTACGATTCAGTTTCATCTCCTAGGTATTTGGGACCGTCTGCTTAGACTTGATCTGAACGAACAATGTCGCCACCGTGACCTTTTACCACCAACCATCATCAATATGTATCACAGTTTTCTTGGCACCACATAGACTAGTCATACGTGCAGCCATCAGTGGCTGTACTTGCCATGGTATATGTGCGGCCGGAACCCTCCTGGTCCTCCAGGTGGCGTTTTTCAGATGGATTGATCTTCGTCTTGTGCCAAAACTGGGACCTCAAAAGCTGGACAGCACGTTTCGCATTGTCGGCTGTGAGCAGAGGAACCGTCCCAGGTTTGCGTTGATGGATGGCACGTACAAAAGCACCGCACAAATTCTGATCCGAATGTTCATACCAAAGCCAAGGCAATGGTATGAGCGGTTGGTGACGCAGCCATAGTTTGGTTGACAGTGCCAACTGAGCCAGAACTGTCCTGCATGTACTCGAGGAATCTTGCCATCGAATGGGTAGCCAATCATTTTGGCCCCAATGGGCAGTCAGAAACCATTCAAGTTGGGCTTTGGTGGCTTGTTTGATGTTGAGGTCTAGCGTTGGCTCCTGTGGGTGGCAGTGGATGATTTCGGTGTGTGTAAAGTAATCGCCAAGACCGTTGCCACCGCTGGCATAGCTGGATGGACTACACGATGCCCCTTGTTCCTGACGATCTCCCTGGACAGCTTCATTTGAATTCAAGACCGTATCCCACCATGAGGGACTCGAAAGGCTGCTTTTCTCATGGTAATCGTAGTAATCATGTGCCGAGCTCGACATATTTCGGGGTAATGAACGTTGACATTGACTAGTAAAATCTGGGGCTTTCTACTGAAGAGGGTCCGAAGGCTATATCGGTACGTTGGTGACGATGTGGGCTGAGTCTCGGGTGTGTTGGGGAGCGAGTGAAGGCGTAAAGAATAAAACGCTTGTTGAAAGCTACGGGTGAGAGGCGAGGTTTTATGAAGACCAAACGAGAACATTTGGAAATCCTCGTATTGATAAGATGCACCAATGCGAGCCCGAGTTATCGAGCGAAAATGGGCCACCTGCGATGTAAGATGAAAACGAGGCTCTGGCATTGACTTCATTGGTCGATTTGTTGTCTCTTCCTCCCTGTTCAAGCGGCAACGTAGCTGAACAGAAGAAGTCAACATGTCGTGCGTAACTGGACAGAACTCAAGACGAAAGAGTCTCTTTTCTCGCTTGGTTGAACGCGCCTATTTCGGAGGCATCATGTCTTACAGCATTAGACCTATCGGATCCAGCTCCGCGAGCTAACTTTTCAACCAGTCAAATGGCGACTTAGTCACTCCTGCAGAACGAGGGACTATAGATGAGAATGTGTGTGTTTTAATATGACGAAGTGGGAAGGTTCGGCGATGGAGACCAAGTGAAGACGGCCTGCTCGCTACTTTCGGCGAGAACAAAAGATCGGCCAAAATAAGCAACTTTCCACTACCCTACCAAAGGACTGGGAGGAACCCGCCGGAGGGAATGGATGAGGTTACACAACATGCCACACTCACACACAAACCACCCTTGCGGGTGGTGCTTGGCTGTCGCGCTGTCCGGTAATAATCGATGGCGAGGCTTGAGACACACCGCTGAGACCTCCAACTCCCTCTTCGCTATCTATCCTGCACTGAGACACCTGATCCGCCAAAAGAACGCCAGTAACCAGTGCGTGTTGCCTTGGTTCAAAGCATAAGTAGGTGCAGCAAACTACTACCAGCTATTTCCGGCTTATATACAGCCTGCCGTGGTAGTAATCTTATGCCTGCCGGACCTGCGAGCTGATTACCTTGTAATTCTCATCACCTTGGGATGTTTTGACGAGAGACAGCCAAGACTTCAAGTCTGGCTATTCATATGGTGACGCGTCATCAACACAATTTTACTCGTCCAAATTGTAACAGCAGTGGTATTTCCAGCACCGATGGATATGCTTGACCAAAGACAAAGCAACGCCCCAACCCTTACTATATTGGCTGTTGCCTATACGAAGCCATTCTAGCTGGTCACGGGTCTCGATAACCCTCATCATCGGGGCAGCCGTCACTTAAAAAGCTATGAGCTGAGGCTGGTAACAGGTAAATATGTTCGCCAACTACTAGCTACACTTCTCTCCCCTGAGCTTGGGCGGCGAAATTCGGACTCTGCAACCTCCTCGTGGTGCCGCCTGGGAACATATCTTTTCTAAAGGTAGAGCCAGTGCAGAGACGTTACGGCGCGCAAGTGCAAGTGGTGGCGGGCGCTGCGCACGAAGTTTTTCTGGTG
>NW_026517470.1:0-84895 GCF_026319265.1 Colletotrichum chrysophilum | reverse complement strand
ACTGATCACCTTAGCCTCTGAAGACTTGATCTACTACAGCCTACGACCTACGACCTACGACCACGACCCCAGTGTACTGTTTAAACGTCAATCCCCAACTTCTGTTAGCAGACCCTACTGTCGGATAGCTGACCGTAACATTTAGCTGAATGGGACACAAAGCTCGTGCTAAATGGTGAGTAAACTGATAGTCTCTACTTTGAGGCAAAGGAGGCCTCACACGAAAGCACAAGGAGACCGGCTCTTGCATCGACACATCCTGTGAGGTTGCTTAGCCAGAAATTATTGGAGGATCAGGAGGAAGTGAGACAGGACGAGGAGTAAAGGGATTAGTATACGTACCATCCAATTGTTCGAAGCATTAAATATCGAGAATTACTAATTTCTTATATCGGTGTCACGGGCTAGAGCCCGGCCGAGATCTCCGGCTTTGCCGGAGCAGCTACCGAGAACCGGCTCCGCCGGATCCACCATTCCGCCGTAGCACACCGCCTAACCCCGGTGTGCTTCACCGCTGCTAGGCGCCTATCCCTGTAAAGTCCTTTCTTCCTTCTTCAGCTTAGAATAGTCAATCGACGGCACCTCTACGTTGAACAAGCCTAGGGGTCAGCCCCTTACAATCGGAGCCTACTTCTCTCCATTCCGGTAAAACGTATCAAGGGCTCATAATCTAAAGTTTACTTAAGCGTTAAAGAGTATGATTAATAATAACAATAGCATTCTAGGCACAAGGTCTCAACGCGTAGAAATAATCGCTAACTTTACTTCAAGTTTTACCCTAGACCATAAGGTAAGGATGGAAGCATACTTGCCATATTGAAAGACAGATTCAAAATTGGTCAAATCTTTCGAAAGTCTCGATGAGACTTTTTACCAACAGCATGCCCAATAGTTACGAGAGCAGGTTCTCTATTTCATAAATATGCATACCTATGTCATATATTGCGGTACTATTCTTTAAGTCGGATAGCACTTCCACCAAGGTCTGTTTTGCTAACATTTATGTGTTAAGGGCTTTTGAACTGTGAACGTGGGATCTCTGGAAGTGAACCTCACCCGATGGGATGCGAAGGTCTCATGAGTTGAGCAGGCAGCGGTGGGCACTAAGGTGTCAATCTGATAGGTGTGTCTAGAGCGGGGCTTGGGGGCTATTTTGCGCCCTAGATATGACCTGTTGGAGTCTTCCTTGTGATGAGGAACATGTAACACTGAGAGACTGCACAACTGCTCCCGAGAGATCTAGGAACGACCTTGACGTCAATTCCCGCAGTATCTCCCAATATGCATGGACGGTTAATGTTTGTGCATGAACCTACTTAAATCTACTAGGTAGATGTTGGGAACCAGAGGCCCAATGTCCCGCGATTCTAGTTATCATCACTAGCCCACGTGTTCAGAGTTGACCTTTGCTCCTGTATTTCAGTACTCAGGAAATGTGGTCGGCGGTCTTTCACCTATGAACAGGATATGCCTCACTAAAGGCGGTGCAAGTGGTTTCGTTCCGACTCATGCTGAGTAAGATCGACAGCTGAGCGGAACAGGGACTGGTTATCTTAGAAAGATGGACAACATGTCATCTTGTGGCAGGCGGGACTACCATCAGCACTTTTAATCTAGAGAATCAGGACGACAAACGAAGTCAACTTTCAATTGCGAATAGCCATTCCCACACTCTACTGAGAGGCATTGTTACCGACCCGAAAGCAAAACGGAGTTCATTCGGTATTCTGCAGGGCACCTTTCATTCCCCAGTCTGATGCTTGCTTGATTGTGAAATCAGGCTATGATTCGATCAGCCCACGACCTCGACTACTGCCCTCGCCAACGCCCTTCTCTAAGTCCACCCTGCCACTGTCAAACATATCCTGTAATGGCTTTCTAGCCCGTAGAGAACCAGCATCGCTGGTGGATTGTTGATTTGTTCGCTGTAAAGGAGCCATGGAACGACCCGGATCTAGTTTGGACCCACCATCGTTACGTTGAATACGCTTCGAGGCCTCGGCAGACTCCAGAAGATAGCAAATGAATGTCATTACAACTTTTATGGCAGGTCCAAGAAGTTTGGAAAGAAGTTTGGATGTAACCTGTTTGCTTTGATCCCAGGCGAACGCAAACAAAACCGCGGGAATGAAAAGTCCAATAGATACCGAGACTAAATGGTGGTAATTAGCAGATGTTGGGCTTACAAATCGACCGGAGACATACAAATAACGATTAATGCCCAAGCTGGGGCTTGCTCAAACGAGGCGACATCCAGAGCGAAGAGAGATGTCAGGAAGGACATCGGTAACTAGATTAATTCAATCAGGATGAGCGAGAACTGGGACGAGACGGCAAGAATAACTCACAAAGAGGATGGTGACCACAGTAAAGACCATGAGTACTCTGCCTTGTTTCGTTGCGAGTTCTGCATGCTCGACTGAGAGCTTTGCTTGCAAGTTTGCTACTTCGCTTTGGTGAAGGGACAATGTGGTGTTGACCTTTAGACTGTGCGTTAAAAAGCAATCAATCGAAGATTCCAGAGGACTTACTGCCGCAAGAACCCTTTCCGCCACACTGTTCAACCTCTTGATGTCATTGATAACATAAGTTGCGGTAAGATCCATCTCCGCAGTCTCACGCTTTTCCTTCTCTTTCTTGGTGCCTTTCTTTCTCATTGCCTTCTGAACATCCTGTTGATACTGAACAGTTGACTCAAGAATGCTTAGTTCATCTAGAATGTCCTTGACCCTGCACGAGAGATCTTCTGCCCTTGAAGTGGCCTCCGCGAGCTCCTTATCTAGTAAGGTCTTTCTTTCGGGCTTGCTGTACTTGCTGGTGCTCTGACCCGAAATCTCCCTTAACTGCTCCCTCAGTCTACTGAACTGGTCAAACAGATTCGTTTCGTCTCTTGCCTGATGGCATATTAGCTCGGAGTTGTTTTGAGGAAGGATCGACAGACAATGGAATTGATGGACTTGGAAAATGCTTGACGGATGGACGGAAAATCTTTCAATCGACAGGCTTCCGGTCTGTTGCTGTCGTGTACTTTGGGCTTTCGCTCGTAAGAGTCGACGCAGAAGTCAACAATCAGCTGGCTCATCTCGGCAGTAGAGGCCTGCTGCAAGATACTCCCGCCAGCTTCTCGGTCCTTCTCAAGAAGGTCGAGTACATCGTTGAGAAGCTCGTTTTCGCCATCGTCGATTGGATGGGAAGATGCGGATATCAGCCATCCTGTGAGCCCTGCAATCAGTGACATCCTGGAACATGTTTATAGAATGAGCGCACTGTTGTTGATGGTCCAAATCCATAGCTGATTGACTCGTATCAAGAGCCAGTATGAACCAAGCCTTTTCTTTCGCCAGATTTCGGTCACTACCTGGGTCTTGTTGCGCCTCATCCTGTCTTCGATAGATCCAGGGTCATCCCCGAAATGGTAGTACGACTCATCAAGGGTTGAAGATCCATGGATAATCTTTCCCTTTTACTCATCCAATAAGACTTGGTACGTATCTTGCGTCTTCAAGAGCCTTTTCGCATAGTTGGACTCCTCGTCGTATTCGTGTTCGTAATCCTTCTTGGTTTCCAAGCCGATGACGTCCCCCGCCGTACAATGTGTTGTCAGTTCTTCTGTTGTTGCTAGCCTATTCTCCGGTTGCTCCTCGGTTTCGAAAGACATGGGATTGACTTCGTCGTTTTCTTTATCGTTGATCCCACCGCCATATTGGAAGGCATACGATAGATATGGCATCTTTCAATGCATGTAAGACTGCGGCATAAGGTTCTTGGAAAAAAGGTATGTACTCACGTAGATAGCTGTAACTGTAGGCTCTTCATGCTGCAGTCCCATCTGCTCGCAAGAGTCTTTTCCTTCCGCTCGTTCTTCCTTTTTTGCATTCTCCCTGTCCCCTCCATCCATAGATATTGTCTCGGAATCAGAATTTCTCTCCGGCCCTGTGTTTTCTTCTCCCCCTTGGATCACGGTTTCTTTCTTGTCACGAGTGACAAACCGAGGCCTCATCATTCTCGCTACGGAAAGCTTGTCTGGTACTTCGATCCAGCTGTCCCTGAAAAAAGACTTGGCCTGGTTGAAGTGACCTACATGCTGCCTTTCGTCTTTCATAATCCTCTGTAGTAAGTGCTGCAAGATCGTCAATTGTTAATGAAAACTCAAGGGCATCAAAGCACGTACATCCATCCAGACCATCTGTAGTTACGCAATCAGTCTGAAAACTCGCTACCCAGACGGCCAATGGCGGACACTTACGTTGGTTGCAGGCAAGTGAATCCACGTGAACTCTGGCATTGGTTTTGGGCCCGTAGAATTTGGTCGTTGAATAAGACTACTTCCTTCCCACTTCCCCATGTGAGAGGTCGAGAGGTCTTTCAACTTATCTACCACGTCGGTCATGATATCCGTTGGTCCCTGGCTGTATATGGTCTCCTTGACACTCTGGGATCGTATGATACTGTCAAACTTGTCCCCCCTCTTAAAAAACTGTACAATCGTAGCTTCGTAGTTCTCCAAAGAAGAAGGGTTGTCGTCATGTCTCGGCAGACTATAATTTCGGCTGTCCGTGAAAATCAAACCGGTAGGTGGGTTGTTGATGATGTCTTGTACTTCCTGGCCAGAAGTACTTCCTTGTTTGTTGCGCTTCTTTGTGTCATCGACCTGACCATGCCTTTTGAACTTGGAATCAGAGACTATATCCTTTGCCGACTTGAGAGCCTCCTTGGTCTCCTTGCTTTGTGGAGAGCTGGCAATCAGGAGCCAGAGTACGCGGGGATCTCTTGCGTAGGCCGCCAATTCAATTGCACTCCAGCCTTCCGACCTCTTAGAATAGGGACCCATAGAGCTTTTTAGCTGTCGCCTGAGAAGAGCCGCTGCAACACTATGCCTTTCTGTCTTGCCAGCTGCCCAGATAATAGTGTCGGAAATCCGGGAGCTAGTTTGAGCGAAGGCGTCGAGTATTGTCCTCCCTATTTGACCGTGACCACACTCAAATGCCAGATCTACGGCCACTTTCATTTCATCTGTCGCCTCCTCCGTATGAGGCCTCGGATAGTGATCCAATAGGAGTTGAACCGCCTCGTTGTAATGCCCATCGTCATCATCAGCTGTGCAAGCAAGTTGCAACGGCGTCCTACCGCCACTATCGCTAATATTGAGATGATCGCATTCACCAGTGTCTAAAAGTAGCCTAAGAATGGTCTTGTTACCTTGTCGACTTGCCAGGTGAAGAGGTTGTCGCCCATGCTGCCCGCGAGAGTTAACATTCGCGCCGTGTTCCAAAAGAAATTGAACAACTTCATATTGGTTGTCCGAAATGGCAAGGTGCAAGGCAGCGTCCTTCTCTGTACGTCGGGCAAATGTAAGTTGCTCATATCTTCCTCTACTTGGGAGGAACTCGGTGAATATCTTCATGTTTACTTACTCGACATGGCCGATGCTGAATTCCGCTCGGTAGCTTCAGTAGTCTCGGACTGAGCCTCAGTCCACCCGGCGCCGGCTTCCATCAAGAGACGAAAGCCATCCCAAAAGCCCTTCTCAGCTGCTCTCAAGATGGGCGTTCGCCCTTCTGAATCTGCTTTTTCCAGCTGAATGTCTTCGTCATTTCGCCTCTGAAGTAATTCTTTCAAAGCATCTTTGCTTTGCGAGTCGATTGCTGTCATGAGTGGCGTCCATCCGTCTGTATCACAGCGGTCAAGCTTCGCGCCTTTGTCTCTCAGATATCGCACAATTTCGCTGTTGTCTGACACAGCAGCAGCATGGAGCGGCGTCATGTCGGACGTCTCTTCTCCAACGTCGAGGTTCCATTCGACCTCGGCCAAGAGATATTGAACAATGCGATGATGTCCATTTATGGATGCTCTGTACAGAGCTGATTCATTTTCGTTGCCGAAGATATCGGCCGTAGCCCCTTTTTCGAGAAGAAGCTTGACGACCTTGAAGTAGTTACCTTCTCCATCACCTTCTCCACATGCGTCGATGAGCGGTGTATCACCCCATTCATCTTGAACGTCCAAAACTGCTCCAGCTTCGATGAGTCTCTTCGCAGTTTCCGCGAGGCCTTGTATAGCTGCAACATTAAGTAGCGTCCGACCATGGCGGTCTTTCATGTCCAAACCCTCCTGAATGCCGTCATCTACCATCGAGTCAATCCAATAGCGAAACATTCCTACTTCCCTTGCACCTTCTTCAGACCTTTCCAAGTCTTCAATGAATTTGCGCAAGACTGACGCGCCGTGGCTGATATTGTCGCCTGTAGGTCCTGCTGCTTCCGGGCTCACAGCCTCATCGTTGTCGGCGGCGGACCCCACCGGCACGGGTATGTTCGTATTGGCCATAGTGTCGGTCATGATCTTGAGTTTCTGGGGTTCTTCTCGTGATGGACGCTCGTGCAGTGTCCTTAGAGCTGTCAAAAACGGTTTATGGCTGAAGATGCTTCGTGGCCGATTGTAGACCTAGCAGCGTCGAAGAAAACGATGCGAGGCTGGGCTTCACCTAGGTACCCATGGGGACCCAAGCTGCTAAACACTCAATTTCCTCCACATTCATTTTGTATCATTACATTTGCCGACAGCTGATGTTTCTCTTTTATGCAGTCTTATCCATCGCGCCTAGCTTGGTATATTGGAGTCCACTTTGACGCATGAACCTGCGATTGCTAGTCGTCAATGGAATGAGGAGAAAGTGACACAGCGTGGAACTATTGGGCCAACCGCATGTCAGCTCTTGATTTTCAATATCAAACCAAGCAATATGCGAGCTTTCGGCAGAAACATCGTACGAAGTCGTCGACCTGCAGGCCCCACTACTATCTCATTGAATACCAACGTAGGTAGGTGGTGTTGTGTCGGGCAGGAGTGCATGCGAGATCCTTGGAACCATTCACGTTCAACGCCGCCTCACTGCATTGAGCCTGTCTATCCGCCCGTCGTATGGGCTGATTCATCTTTTCAAGCCCGAGATGGAGTCACGTCACTTTGCAGGAGCTGTGAAAGGTGAGATGTTGCAATGAATGCATACATCGTGAGAAATAAATTTTAGCCCGGGAGGACGTACGACTAGACCTGAACTCTGGTTGGCGTAGATCATTCCTCGCAATCTAGGGCTGCTCCAAGCTCGCGTTGGCTAGGCCGGGCCGGGGCCGCATGGCTCTGCATGGGGCCCGGAGAGGAAAGAGACATCCTTGCGGAAACTACAACTTTGCCCGCGAGGCAGTCTGGGCAAACATAATTGGAGGCGACTTTCCCTTCGGTGTCACGGACGACGACAGACCCAACACATGGTCTGACCTAGCGAGCGCGACGCAGCCAACGGTTATCGGGCGCAGTACCCATGGCCTGATCAGCGGCGGCAATTGCGCGTTGCTGCTTACGGAGGTAAGGAAGCGAACCGTCTTCATTGGAATAAGACCCTTGACGACCAGGGGCATGGAAAGGCCGCCGCGCTGCAGCCTGTAAATGCGTCGATACGAAGGCGATTCAGGAGTTGGAACTCTCTGGGTTTGAGAGAAAGGGTAGACGAAAGCCCCCAAGCTACGGATGCTTATCCTCGTCCCTTGACGGCTCCCCTAGTCTCTTCCAACAGCGGCTGGGGCATAGATGAAGGGCCCATGAACGAGCTTGTGAGATCCAAGATTAACCACTGAAAGCGAACGAGTGACTGCGTGGTAGCGGAGTAAGGCTATCTACTTGAGGTTAGCACTTCCGCCGGCCACTGACGATTGGGCCAGAGGGAAAGGCGGCGTAGGAAAGCTTGGCCACGGTCCATCGCCGTGCGTGGTGGGGATGGAAGTAAGCCGCAGAGAGGGCGGAATGAACACAGAGGGCGGATTGCCGCTTGAAAAGAACGAAGTTTATTTGAAAGCCGTAACCAGAAATATGAAAAGTCTGCGTGCATAGCGATTCGCGCCGCACATACGCAGTTCCGGGGATGCGCCAGACGGCATGGAGATAGTGGCCTGCGGTAATAACTGTCCAACGCGTCTCATCGCGAAAACCATACACAACCGCCGATGCAAGTACCCCGCGAGAGGTCATTTATCTCGGAAAGAAATTTACCCCGCCTGAAGAAGTAGGCCCAGTTGTTATGCCGAGTCACGCATCTTGGTTTCGCGAACCGGCTCAGGAAACGCGAAGTACCGGTTCTGACAACGGCATCGCGCCAATTATTTCATCGATCAATGCCAATTTCGGGCTCTACATATTGGCTAAACAACACCATAACGTATTAGATCCCTCTCTCATCATCGATTGAAAAGCAAGAAGATAGCAGAGTGCACTTACAGTGAAAGTGAAGTTGGCCAGTGAACTGGAATCATCCAGCTTGTTAAGCTAGTCACAAGAGCTGAGAGGCCTGATGGCCCTCCCGTTCTGAAGCAGGAAAATGACCGTAAGGGTTGACGAACCCAACACAAGGACTGACGAACATGGATGCGCTCGTCGCCAAACAACCCCTAATGTCAGGGCAAGTCCCCCTCCGAGAGCGCTGTGATACAGTCGCATGCATTCATGAATTCATCGAAGCGCAGACCTAAAAGCGATGGTGCGGTTAAGCGGCATTGTAGCAAGGACGCTCGGGATACCACTTTCGTTCTTGAAGTCTGAAACAAAAGTGCTGTATCTCATCGAAAGGAGGAAGTATACTTCTGAGCACGTCGTTAATTACTTAAACATCTTATATTCGTGACCTGATTACTACCTGCGGGATGCATGACGTTACGTGGTTCTTTGGTTTGCGTTGCGCCGTTGGCTTGGTCTCGAGTGAAGCACCACATATGCATGATCCGATGGGTGCTGCTAGATGTCTCGATGTCGGATCTGCCGTTATAATTTCGCGTCCCTTCGATATTTGATAGACGGTATGCCAGCTTCGGCATGCGGCCATGAGGTACTCCGAAGAATTGCCACTGATGCGGCTGTCCAGAACCATCGTTTCTGGGCTGGCTCTACAGGCATATTCGTCGCCAATCCTGTCCTGCATGTCGGATACTTTGACACGTTTCGCTGTCCTCTCCTCTGTGTGAATGTCGTATTCAAGATCGCGGGACCTCTTCGCTGGCATTTGTTCTCTGTCGACTTTTCGTTCACTGATTTCCTCTTCCTCATGTCGTGATATCTTGTCCATGAGGACCTTGATAGTCCATACCATTTCGAATAAAGGTTCCTCACCCTTGCTGATACTTGCAGGTAGAGAAAGGGAAGTCATGTCGAAGAGCAGGTCCAGCGGATGTGGTGTGGTGAGATGTGGACTTCTGTTTAAAGGGCCCTGGGTGAGATTGATAAGGAAAGAAATGTTGGATCTCATCGAATGATCATTGAGCACATATTTATCAACAATCAGGCACATCTCCGATAAAAAGCGTTGCGGGCTCGAGCATTAAGGGTGACTTTAAGGTTTGTGTGGCTGGTTAGCTATTGGAAGTGGTGATCTTGGTCTGCGCAATGGTGGTGGATGAAAATCCTTCCGAATCGATGCACAAATTCTTTCATCTTTCCATCACGATGCCTCTTCAAGAGATTAAAAATCGACACGCAAACATTCATGAAAGCAGAGTATTGAATGAAACTCAATACCAGTACTTGGTTTGCCATACGAAATTGTTGAACGTCAGATGGGACGAGTGCACCTATGAGGCATGGAGCCATAGAATTCGAATAATATGACGGTGGCGCAGTTCAGCCTGTGGCTGGTTTCCGCATGATGATTGAGGTCAGCCGGAACACGGTCGAAGATATCAAGGTTGATGTACTATTGGCCACACTGGACGAGCCGAAAACCCTCACGATGACATGCCCATCGGTTCACCAGGAGAGCAAGAGAGCATATACGGTGGGCCCTGACAAGATTGCGCGGCAACTTGGAGGTCGCCTTCTGGAGGCGTAACCAGGTCTTACGCATGGTTAACGTGATTCATTATTGGTACGAGACCAGGGTATGTGTTAAGGGCATCAAGGTACAAAGATGGAATCGAATCGCATTCGCTTAAGCAGCTGGCCATGGTCAAGGATGAGGCGTAGCAGGGCATCGCAGATTCACTCATAGCCGCGAATATCTGGGCCTCCCACAGGCAGCGATGACCACCCACGCCGCTCTCATGCATGGTCATCTAGCAACTCGGGCGTCAGAAAGTGCTTATGAACTTAAGTAAGAGACCATATTCAATGAGTGATCAGCAGACTCGTATTTAAATGTGGCAAAGACAGTCGTGCTCAATTTATTCAGCTTCCGCTCACCAGCGTAAGTCGCATGCGCAACTCTAAAGGGGCTTACGATGCGAACTGAGACCTGTGGATTTCTACCTAGTAAAGTGAGTTGCCATAGGACAGTCAAGAACATCCACTATAGATAAAACCCTGTTTAACTCAGAGATGGACTCAGAGAATTGTTATTGCTGGTGTCGAGTGTGTGGTGCGCCGCAGACGTGCTGTACTTTGGGAGTGCCTGATCCCTTGGCAACACAAGATCGCACGTGTGGGAGAACGAAAGCCAAGACCAGGACGCTTACTCCCTGGTACCGAACAAAATAGATAGCTGTATGACTCTAGACTACTAAGTCCTAAAGGCATTCCTCATGTTAAATTGTGTCAGGCACAATTCGGCTTTCATTTAAACTTTTATCGCGCGTTATTCAATCATACCTCAAATAATATTCAGACTCAGTGTAGTTTTTGAAAAGAGCCAGGAACTTCTCTGAACATGGCCGACGCCGCGGAAGAATGGAGCGTGTGGCTGTATGAGCCGTCGCTTGCGCTGGCTATCGTGGGAACGATTGTGTACACAGCCGTCTTTGTTTGGGTTACGTACCTTACGGCATTCAAGTACAGGTCATGTTATTTTATTTGTGTTCCGATTGGTGCCTTTTTAGAGATGGTTGGCTATGCGATGAGATGCTATTCAACGCAAGACCACCAAAATATCGTGAGTTGGCCTTAGAACTCTTTGCGGCTCGGTGGCATCTCATGACGGGAACTGAAACTGACAGGTTTACCATTTAGGGTGTGTTCGCGACAAGCACTTCTCTGATCCTCCTGGCCCCCCTTTTCGTCGCTGCTGGCAATTACCTCCTAATCGGCCAACTGATCCGCGCGGTACTACCTCCTTCGAGGCACAGAATTTTCAAGATCCCAGCAAGTCTACTAACGCGAATATATGTGACATTCGACATCATATGCCTCTTCGTCCAGTCTTCGGGATCTTCCATGGCGAGCGCCAACAGCTGGGTCGGCCCACTCAGCGACATTGCCATGAAAATTCTGCTTGCCGGTCTTGCGCTTCAGGTATTGGTATTCTCAAAATACATATGCATCCTTTTGCGCTATCACAAGTTGTCTCGCATGATGGCTGTACCCGAGGCTCCGGCCGGATGGTTCGGCGTTCTTAAAGCGGTATACATCTCAAGTTCTCTTATTCTGGTATGTGGACCCTACAGAATGTCTCTTGAACATCGCATTTCGAGCCAATTTTGAACGGTACCGCAGATTCGGTGCGTATACCGGATGATAGAATTTGCCGAGGGCCCAGAGGGTTACACCATGACCCACGAATGGATGTTCTGGGTGTTTGAAGGGATCACCATGGTCGTTGCCATCGCCGTCTTCTGCGTGTGGCACCCTGGCAGGCATCTAGGCCGGTTCGGAGAGAGGGACAAACAGTCAAACACTCTCCGAGAGGAAATCATCCGGTCGCAGCAGAGCACGTGAATGGCCAGAGAGAATCCCAATCATCAAGGCGGCTGGAAAGTGACCAGGGTAACCGAGTGGTTATGTTGTTACACTAGTCGAGGGATCCTAACGTGTTTGAAGATCCGTAAAGAGTGGAGATTGGGCTTCAGGGTCCTAAATGGGAAGTAATACAACACCAAACACGAAGATATGTGCACAAGCCCACGTGCGTCGGGTTCGCATTCTGTACCTCATTTTGTGTCAGCCTCCACTGTGGCTAGAGTATTGATCGGTGATATCAACTCCGGATTGAAACTGTGATTGAACTTCAATAGAATATTGTGACTCGAAGAGAAAGGCCATGTAGTCGGATCATCTACCACCTGTCACTCAACTCTATGCCAACGGGACAACTCGAGAAAAGGCTATGAGGAAAACTCATTCCATTTGAACAACCGAACAGCTTTGGCAGCTGAGGTTTAATAAGAGAAGAGGAAGCTTAAACAGATGCAGCCGCCACTTTTTCGCCGACACTCGAACATTGCTGCAAGTGATTCCGCTCTCTCGGGCTCATGTCATCTCTTCGGGACACCTCCCCGTGATACGACGGGATGTTGCCGGTATTGGGCAATTCACGGCGCTGACATCATCTGGCAGATCTAGACCACGGCACAATGCCTCATTTCTTGCATACGAATGAAAAGTTCGGAAAAAACATGCACCATGCGAGGAGATCGACCCAAGATTCTGGGAATGCATGAACTGGCACCTAACCTCTTTTGTGTGTATGAATCCATCCCACTGGAACGATACTGCTAGGGCACAGACCGGCTCCGCAAACTAACAAAAGTCTCCTGTCAGTTCCCAAAAGTGGCAGGTGTCCAAGCGAACGGCACCTTGGGAAACAGTTTCATCTCATCTATGACGCCCATCGGAGCTCCGTAACACCCTCAATGGGGTTGGCCCCAGGTCGGATTCGGGTCCGAGCATGCCACTACCTTGCGCTGTTGGATCAAATATCTTGGCCCTGACTTTATCCGTTGTCTTTCACGATGGCCACCGACAACGGAAGCTTCGGCGTCCCAAGGTCTGAGGCGTCTGGAGCAAGCTCTTCCAAGAATGTCACTTGGATGCGGGTCAGAGGAAAAATTGGGTCACATCTGCTGGGCTCTTATTATAAGCTTGTATGAGCCTCAACTTAACCCTGACATTCAGGGAGTTGGGCAAGGTTCGCAGTTGAATTGATAATTATCTTGGTTCTCTTTCTCGATTTTTGCTTTTCGGTCTTCTCTGTCTAATTCTGCTTTTCTTCGCTCTGGTTAGCGATCGCAGTGAGGATGAGGGTTTCTATTCTCGCATGGAGCATTTTCATGCTCAAGTTGGGGTTAGCCGTCGCTCAAAATGGACAGGACGTTCGAACCATCCAAAGTTCGTTCGTGCTCATCTCTGTAGCAGCGTCGAATCTGGATGCCGCAGTCAGGGTAGGTGTCGAAGACCATATTTTGAACATGAATACATACTAACAAGTATCAGAGTGTATCGGGTGATCCGGTTAGCACGCAAGCCCTCGGACCGGCCATGCAGGGAGTGGAAAATGCTCTGGCTCAAGCACGCACCGATATCTCCACCACGCAGCCGATCTCGATCACCGATGGAATCGCCCTTCAGCAGACGGCTGAGACGCTGGCCAAGAGTGTGAAGATTATGGTCATGTCCACGATGCTACAGCGAACGATGCTCGATCAGACTGGAGCGACAGCAGGACTTATTCAGTCTTTCAAGAATCAAAACATGCTCTCGGGAGCTCTCGGCCAAGTTGTTCTTTCGAAACTACCCGCGGAGGGCCTATCAGGAGCCATGATGGCGTTTGGTGGAGCTGCCGGGTCTATCGGAATGGGAATTGCGTCCTTGAGTGCTCCTCCTTTACAACTACCGTTGATGCCACCGGGCCCTTCTGGTCCATCTGCGATGACTCCCCCGTCTGCACCTGCTGGCGCTCCCGCCCCCGCTGCGCCAGCTGCTCCGTCGGCTCCGGCTATGGCACCACCGGCCGCTGCTCCAATCCCCGCTTCACCCGCAGCTCAACCGAACACGACAGCAGGAAGGAAGCATGCGAGCAAGTCGAAGAAAAGAAACTTCTTCAGTTGATCTGGGGTGGTGTACGTTAGGTATGACTACATGTAATCAAGTTTCCATGTTGGATGCCGAAAGAAACGGAGTCTGGAAGCGTACTTATTCCGTGAAATTCTCAGTACAGTGTTGATGTGTATGGCGTGTGTGATTCAGGGAGAATTTGAGGCCTTGACACTGCAATGGAAATTGAACAGATAGGTCATCAGAAGTCAAGAGCATCAGTTGTGGTTACCCATAGAACATACAAGTATTTGACTTTTCACAATGAGGGGATCTTGAGAAAGGCCTACTGTTATCAACTACGTTAAAAAGTACATGCCTCCTATCGCCGGTTCCTAGCAAAGGCCCGCACTAGGTTCCTAGCAACGGCTAGCATCTCATCCATGGACTGCCTCGTATGACAGAGAGCGCTACCATGACCATACAGATAGTTGTATGGACCGGGCCTCCGTCCGGGTTGTCCTCTAATGTACGCTTCCCGGAAAACAATTTGACCTCCCCACAGCTCAAGGAAAACATAGCCCAGTGTCTCCCGTAGCATTAAGTCCTCAGAACTCTTCCTCGGAAAACTGCTGAACTCGATGTTTTCCACGTAAAGATGCGTTCGAAACCAAAGTTCCCTCTCGAATGCTCTTGCTAGCTTTTCTGTGCCCATATCTGAGCCGTCCACGGTGATTGTTTCAAGTGATGGAGTTGCCGCAACCAATTGCAGGACCCTCGAGAGCGCCAAGTCTCTTGGAATGGTACCAAGGTGACCAAATGAGGCGATATCCAAGGTTCGAAGATTGACTGCATGCTTAGAGAAGTTCTCAATCAAGCTGGGTCCGTCGTCACCTAATGCAAGGTCTTTGACATTCAGTCGGAGGAGTCGAATTGAGCGCAAGATGGGGTGGAGGAATGACGATCTCCAGGCAGTGGGCTTGTGCGACAGCATCGGAGCATCAATGACGAAACGATTGTGTCGACCGATGTAGTCCAGTGCTTCTGTTTGTATTTGTCGGCAGACCTGGAGCAAGGGACGCTTCAGAGTAGTGAGCGGATAGTGACGGCCGATGTGTATACGACGGTACGCGGATACATAACGGTCGGTGATTGTAATGTTTCCACTGGCCACCACTGTCTTGTCTCTGGGAAGGGACCCAGTTAAGTCGTAAACATGATCTCGAAGCTCTTGGGGAAGCTGGAGGAATCGGCTCACTGGTTGCAACTGAGCTTTCTTCAAGGTTCTGGCCTGTCCCTGCTTGCCGGCTCTGGTCCTCTGCTTAACCGATGAAGGCTTTTTGCCGGGCTTCTTGTGGTGACGTCTTTTCGCCATCTTGCGTTGCAGCTTTGGTGACCCGCCAATTTCGGATGGTGGGGAAAAGTAAATGGTTCATCGAGAACAACGACCGCATCGGCCGGCCGGACAGAGACGATGGGTCGATACAAATACTACCAAGTTGCCTTGTCTGTAGCTGAAGTTGCCTCTCAAAGACCATTCCAGAAGTATCATTCTGGTTGATTCCTTCCCTTCTTTGTGCAATAGAATGGCCAGCGCAAGTGCGATTTTCGAAGATAGGCTGCTTTTGTGATTGTATATGAAATCTACCTAGAGGGAAACGGTCATTGATGCTGCACCAATGAAGTTATGCAGACTGTGGCCTGGAAGTTTCTACAGGGTCTGCATGAAGGCAACTAGAGAAATTTATGATACCTACGCCATTGGATCGTGTTGTGTGAGATCATGCAAAGGATATCTGGAAACAAAGAGCAATTTATTTGAGAGAGTATAGGTATGCTTCATTTCATTTAAAACTCCCTCGCAGTTATCAAAGGCTTGATTTGAGATATGTTGGAATGGCTAAGGGAGCAGATAGCAGACACGGGACCCCTGTGACCATTGTGGTCCCTTCACCGCCTTATCCGTCTGTGTTCTACCCACTGACTTCCTCCGCTTCAAACGCAAGCTTCACATGATACACCGGATAGTCATAGGTCGGCTTCAGTTCACAAGCCAACACCTGATAGCCAAGCCTCTCCTCTTCCGTCAACCTATTAGTATTCCTTTGTTCACAGGAACACAAGAAACTTTCCTTTTGAGACTCAGTCAAGCCACAACAATCCAAGTCAATAATACACCATCCATCGCAAACATACTCCACTCAACATCCAGCGTGGATAGCCACCATCCAAGCGATGGACTCAATATGATCGAAATGCTGGGAAATTCCTATTACTCCGAGTGATTTGCTGTCGGCTAGGTGCTTGAGAAACAGAGCCGCACGTCAACCATCTTTGAACTGAAAGGATCGACTTGAGTCTTTGACTTTGCGGGAGCTTTCGCAAGGTCCGGACTTGGGTGACTTTCATGATTTAGGAATTGAATCAAAGCTGGCTTTATGATGTACCAGCGAAATTAAGAATCTAGACTGCCTATTTGACAAGCTACAGTATCGCACAGAGCGAGTGCTTTGCATATTTGTAATCTCAACAGAACATGGGCGACATAAAGCAGTGGCATTGGATCAGAAAGATGAGATAGCCTCTTTCGCCAAAAGCAATGCTCTCTGCAACCTGCTTTGGACTTTCAAGACGAGATGTACATACCTTTATGTCATTTGGTCAAGGGCGCCTTTGCTGGACTGAGAACGACATAGTAACATATCGCCTCACAAAAACAGGTGACGTCCACGATGAGGTCCCAAATGACCTAGCCGCTTTGTCGTCACAAAGGCTAACTCGAGGCCTAGCATTTCTATAAGAAACTAAAAGACCTCTCACTAATGTGGATGTACATTCTAGATGACGATACTACGTTCAACTTGAGGCCGAGGATGGTTTCCATCCTCGAAGGGCGGTAGATTCAGTCTTTCTCACTTTCAATATCAAATGGAATAAGGGGCTCGGAGTCGCTAATAATTTCAAAGAGAGTTTCTGTCTCAATCAATTCATTCATTGCTAAAGTAACTGAAAAGACACAAATATTTTAAGCCCAATTGTGGGTGCTAGCATGTATGAGAACTGCCCACCGCATCAAAGAATGTTAGAAGGGATCACCATGCCCAGTTCCCTGGTGTTGATGAGTTAGTCGAGGTCTCAACGTTTTGCAAATCAGATTGACTTACTTGCACCAAGCCTTCCAATGATCGGAGACTACCGCGAGGTTCGACTTGTTGGACATGTGGCTCATCCATTGAGACAGTCCTCGGTCAGGGTTCTCAAAGAATCTTGCAACGTGCTTAGAGGACGCGCTATCTTTGCACAACTGGTTAATGACCCGGCGTTCCAGATACGCATAGTCAAAGAACATCTCAGGTGTTTCTCGCTGAAACATCTTTTGCAACTGGCAAAGCCAGACAACTGCCGGGAGGTCCACAGCGCTGAGAGGACGGTTTCCAGCCTGGGAACCGCGAAGTTTTCCCAAGTCAGCCTCGACAGCGCTCCTCACCACCCTGTCACTGAGTGATAGCTTCCAAACCCCTGTTTACTCCTAGGCGTAAAAGAGATGTTCGAGCAGCGGGATGCCGCGCAACTCCCTGCGAAACCCGAAAGTGTTCCTCTGTGATTCGCATTTGATGTGGAAGTTGAGACCTTTGGTAATGTCTTCAGGAGTCAGGTCGGTCTTCGAGATCTGCTTGAGGTGACGATGCAGGGGGACAACCCTCTGCGCGGCTAAAGCCAGGCGGTCGGCGGTAATGGTTTTGGTTCTGATCTCGCTCAGCCTGAGGCCTTGGGAGCGCCAAAACCGAATGATACATTGATCAAAGGTCTGAGGTGGCTCCGGAGCAAAGGTGGCTGCCTTCTGTAACCCGATCAAGACTTCGAGATCCTTCCAACGAGGCACGGTAATATCGAGGCTCAAAATGCGAATGGCGTTGTACTGGTGAGCGACAGCCACGAGGGATCCGGAATAGCTGACACTGAAAGCCTCCGCCAAATGTGAGGTAACTGACACGCTGCAGAGAAGGCCACCAAGGAGGATCGGGTTTTGGATGAATGGTTTTCCATCCGAGCCATGAAGCAGAGCAAATCGGTAATGCTGCCAGGCCGTGACTTCGTTGCCAGCTTGCGTCATAAGGCGGGCGAAAGACCTTGCGTCTTGCAATTGTCTGTAGTTCAGGTATTTCACTAGGTCAGTAGCGACCCGTGACATCAAGTCTGGTATGTTCAAGATGTCGAGATAGGTCCTGCACATTGCCGCGGTGCTGAGACGGACGGGAGAGCCCGCCGTTTTCGATGATTCTGAGACCATGCGGGACGTGAGAAGGTCGAGACAGGCCACGGATTTTCCTGCTGCCAGAGACTCGCGTTGAAGTGTATAGAGCCTCCGGTGCTCGAGACCTTGCACTTGGAAAAGTGGGATCTCCGGATAGCGCCAGGGGTCGTCCTTGATTCCAGCTTCCAGGTTCGACTCGCTGTCTAGGTTCTCCAACATGAACGAGACGTCGCAAAGCAGCCAGTCTTTCATATTTGACTCCGATAGCCATTGCATTTTGTCGACGTTCCGGATAGTCTTGTCATCCCAGCGCTTTGAGCCCTCTGCCGCACTGTCGGGCCAGAAGGAGCTCTGTCCTAGACCACAGAAACAGTACATGGCGTTCGACATTGACCCCAGGTTGTCAAGGTATGGGTACTTCTGAATGAAGACGGTCTCAAGGTCAACAAGATGCTGGAAGCCTGCCTGAGTTACAAGCCATGCGGTGATGAGGTCGACTTTGGAACTTGAATATTCTGCCCAGAGCCGCTGCAGGAAAGACGAATATCGCGACAGTCTTTGAGAAGACAACCGAGCTCCATCAACTGGTCGTCATCAAAGGCTACCCAGCCACTCTGTTCGGCCTCTTGGGAACAATGCTCTGCTTCTGATGTCTTCTTGGTTGCGGCTCGGTCTGGCCTGGTCACACCATTGCCTGTGGAGAGACCAGCAGAGACGTCTTCATCAGAGGATTGGTAATGAACGTCGTCATCGTCGGCGAGAATGGCGAAGTAGTTGGTTTGGGATGTGTCTCGGTCCGACAGCGTCGCGGAGGGGGGCTTGCTCGTGGGTGGGGAGGCGGAGGGTCGAGTCGCCTCTGGCTTGGGATGAGCAAAGGCGTCAAGAATCTTCTGAAGGCTCTCGTTGAAAAATGTATGAGTTGCATTCGCGGCCTCGGAGCCGTGCTGGAGAAACCACTCCGCACATCGACGGCGGAGGCAGAGCGACTCCTCCAGCGCCTTCCTCGTCTCCTTCGGCATCACTCGCCCGGCGTTTGCACATGCTATTGCCAGATCCACCAACTCGCACACTTTGTACTGGCGGGGAGAAGTGATTGCGGTCTTGAGTTTGCTCGCTTCGAGGACGAGCCAGTCGAGGGCTTCAGCGGTCTTGAGCTTGTACCGCTTGTAGGAGGAGGATAGGTCGCTGTAATCCATCATCGCGCAATCCAAGCTGCGCGAGGGCAGCGGTTGATGGGTTGAGCGTTTGCAGGTTGTCGGGTCCGCGGAAAAATGATCTGCAAGTATGTATCAGTAAAATTTGGTCTTGATTTCTTTAGAGAACTGGGAGATTGAAGCTGACGGGCATCGCAAACTGCGCGGAGGATGACACTCACTGTGTTGACCTTGCTGCTGGGAGGGTGAAGGAAGAAGTTTTTTTTTCAAAACGTCTGGGAGGGAAGGAAGTTCCCAGGTCGACTAGGTTCGAAAGAGAGGCAAGCGGCAACCTGCATACGGACGGTATGTTCTGTTTGCGCAGACCCACTCTGCGTATCCTGCTGCAACTCTTCGACGGACGAATGAAGCCCGTTGGGAGACATAATTGAATGCCACTGAAACTCATAAACTGGGTTGATTTTACATCTAATAGAGAGTATAATGTACAAGACGACTCAACGCCTTCATAGCGAGGACTGACCACCGGAGGCAGCGTGAGCGCTGATATCCGAGGGTCCACGAAAGCCCCTTTAAAGTCTGTCATGGGGAACACCGCAGTCCATGATATCAATTCTTTGTTACGCTGACCATACAAGCTTCCAGTGATCGAACGCAAATTCTTTGTAAGACAGCAATTCTTTATATAGATTCACTGTCACTGTAGTTATTGTTGTGCTAAGAGAGGCCCGTCTCCTTCGCAGTGCCAAATTATTCCGAGTAACGGCGACACAGCCGACGAAATAGCATTGGAGACAAAGTCAAACAAATTTCCACACTGAAATAAATGATTAGAATATATCGAGTGTAAATTGAGTATTTTTTATCAGTATATGAATATGAGTTTGTATTTAGAAGGTAAGCCATTATTCCATGGGTGTGAGCGCTGCATGGAAGCAGGGATTGACGGAGGGCTGACGCGGCCATGCGGTACTAGAACCACCGGTTCGTGGCGGGTACGATTCGAGCGGAAACATGAAGCTTCTAAAGTACAGATTGATACAAAACCAGATAGATATGAAATCTGGTGAGCTGCGGCCAGCTTATGTTCTAACCGAGGGCCGCGAGCATGCTTCTGAAACCGCCATTGGCGCTGACAGCAGCCCCATTCACCCATCTGCCTTCCTCACTGGCAAGGAACCCGACAATGTAAGCAATATCTTCCGGCTCTCCAAATCTTGGAGCAGCAGACGTCTCCGCGATATACTTCTCCTTTAGCTCCTTCGGCATAGACTTTGTGACCTCCTCAAATGCATCCGTAAGAGTCGGCCCCACGATGACGCTGTTGAACGTGATACCCTTCTCAGACGAGAACTGGTCGGCGAAGGAGCGCGTGAAACTATCCAGCGCAGCCTTGCTCGCGCCGTACGTGATCATTGGATTCCCGTTACCGACGCGGCCCGCAATGCTGGAGATATTAATCACGCGCCCGCCGGTTTTGGGCGCCGCGTGCTCCATGTAGGCGATCGTGGTCGCCACGGGGGCGTACACGTTGGCGACCATGACGGCGGAGAAGTTGTCGGCGTTGAGCTCGGGCGTGGCTTTGTAGTGGTCGATGCTGGCGAGGACGGCGTTGTTGACGAGGATGTCGATGGTGTCGACTTTCAGGGCCCCGAGGGCCTGCTTGATCACGTCGGGCCAGGCGTCCGGGTTGAGCGCGTTGGCCTTGATGACGACGGCGTTCTTGACGCCGAGGGCGCGGCACTTTTCGATGGTGTCGTCGGCGGCGGATTGGTTGGCGGCGTAGGTTATGGCGATGTTGGTGAGGCCCTTGCGGGCGAGGTGGATGGCGATGGCTTTGCCGATGCCGCGGGAGGCGCCGGTGACGACGGCCGTCTTGCCGGCCAGGGACCAGGGCTCGGGGTTGTTGATGGGGGCAGACATGGTTGATGGTGATAGATGGATGAAGAAGATAACTTTGATATTGAGTGTAAGGCTTGGTGGAAGAAGAGTGAGTTAAATGGTGTCGAGAAGATAATCTCATTTGACCCATCCCGTAGCGGTCCTTTTATACATGTAGACGTGAGTGAGATTGACACCTTTCAACCTTTGGTGAGTAACAGGCCCTTCTCTCGACATCTAGAATGTCATCAGACTTATGATTACCACATCAAGGTTGAATCTTCGAAGTGACCAAGCCGGGGCTTCATCCCTCCGCAATACTGGTAGCAAGGTCATCAATACGACTTTACCATGCGGCCATGACGCTGAGCCATTCACCATGTAAGCCCCGAGTAGCATTGAAATCGCATGATTATCCAAAACGTCGATCTCTTGTTAGGACCACAATACATTCAAGCCGCAAGACCATATCGCGGCTTGGCACCGGGTCATAATGGCGCGGGTTAAACCAGATGATTCCGAATGTGGGACCATTTCTCTAGGCAGCTTATCCGTGGTCGGGCTCCGAACAAGAGCGTGCGCTGAGCAATCAGTGAGATCATGCAGCATTAATGTCGAGGGAGTTTGTTTGACGACATTCCTTCGGTTTCGGATGTGAGAGAAGCCACATGGCACTGGCCGGGAACCTGCAGCGGATGAAAATGCGGCCCCATACGGCTCGGGTCTAGCGGCGGGATGTGTCGCGCGCGGGATCGTCGAGCCTGGCGATTCGGCCGAACAGCCGGAGGTGCAGTGATTGATAAGCTGACTCCAAGGCAGCAACACTTGCGTCTCCGGGTTTAGCGTCCGAATCCCAGCATTATCATCCCGATTGAATCGCCGTGGACCGCCGTGGGCTGCCGTGGCCCTCCGTGGACATTGATCACCGGGAGTGTTAAAAAGCAGTAGAAAGAACGATATAGATGCGGTTTATTGAGATCTTGCGACCGTCCTTCATTCAACAGATGGTTCCCGAGAAAAGAACAATACAATACAGAACGGGAATCTAGCCAAAGGACACGCTATTCCGGAGTAACCCATCCTAAGAGACAAACTCTTACACTCTTCAACGTCACACCACGCAAGGAGGCCAGCCATCTTAGAAACCAAGCAGAATCTTCCTCCAAGGAATCTTCTTCTTCTCTGCACCCGCCGCCGAAGCCCCGTATCCCTCCTCCTGGACATTGTGCTGTCCCACGATGGCCAGGAAAACATCGTTGAGCGTCGTGGGACTGACGCTGTGGTGCTCAATGCCCAGCACATCCTTATTCTCCTCGAGCATCAAAATCAACTGACCGATGGCACTCGAACTGCCCGCCTCCCGGCCAGTCTCCCCTTGTACCCGCTTTCTCGTCTCCTGAACCTGCTGCGCGCGCGCCAGCACGTCAGCCGCAGAAACGGAGAAGCGCATCTGCCCGTGGTACGTCGCCGCCTCAATGCTCGCCTTAGGGAACATCATCTGCACCCACTCGCGCATGCGGTCCATCTCCTCCGGCGTCGAGTGCGGCGCGCCGCGACTAACAAGATGGACGTATAACGAATCCCCGAAGCGCGCCTGCAGCGTCTCGACCTCGCCGATGGCAAGCATCCGCTGCGCAACAATGCCGGCGCGGTTAGCTAGCGCGTCCGCCTCTTCCATACTGTGCGTGGTCAGCAGGATCGCGCGGCCCGGGATGATGGTGCTCAGAGTGCGCCACATGATGCGCTTGGCGGCTGCGTCGAGGCCGGAGGAAGGCTCGTCGAGGAGGATCACGGACGGGTTGCCCGTGAGGGCTATGCCCAGCGAGAGCTTGCGCTTGTTGCCGCCCGAGAGGTGCTGTGCCATCGTGTTCACGTGGGCGTCCAGGCCGACGGCGCGGACGACGGCTTGGACTTGGTACTCGACGTCCGCAATGCCCCTGAGACGTGCGTAGTGGCGCAGGTGTTCGAGGACGGTCATGGAGTCTATCGCGTCGAACTGCGGGCACACGCCGAGGTTGGAGCGGGCGAGGGCGCGGTGATCGGTGATGGAGACGTGCTCGACGAGGACGTCGCCGCCGTTCTTGCTGGGCTGGATGTCGCCGCGGATGAGGGAGATGGTGGTTGATTTGCCGGCGCCGTTGGGGCCGAGCAGGGCGAAGACCTCGCTGTGGCGGACGCCGAAGGTGACGTTGTCTACGGCGGTGAATTTGCCGAATTTCTTGGTCAGGTGCTTGACTTGGAGGGCGTCGTTTGAGCCGGTTGTTTCGACGCGGGTGAGTTCGTTGACGACTTCTTGGTCGCTGTAAGGTTGCTCGCTCTCGACCTGGTGTGTCCTCTTGCGCTTGAGAAAAGAGGGAAGTTTGTTTCCGCTGTCGTGCCATAGCAAGGTGCAGAACAGAAGCACGGCTTGGAGAGCTAGGTAAAGAATCGGGCCTCCGTATGCGTCCAGGGTCCCGGGGTAGCTGAAGAAGTCGGTGCTGTCGCAGGCCAAGTTGAATGTGTTCAGGCCAACAATCATGGCGCGGCAGACATTAGCGACTGGGAAGAAGGCCGCAACGGTGTAGTGCCCGATCAAGATATTGCGGTCGCTGACCGTAGCCGGGGAAAAGGTCAAGATGTAGAGGAAGGCGATAAGATAGATGGCAAAGCCCACGCTGTTGTAGGCCATGATGGCAGCAAAGGTCGCGATCTGGCTCTTCATAAAGAGCGAGAACACGTAAGAGAGCAGAATTGAGGTGAGTCCGTAGAGTACGAACACCGGGAAGAGGTAGCCAGGGGCGTACCATACATCTGAGGTCGCTACGAAAATGACGGCCGCGATGATGAGGGCAACGACGAAGATGCCGTAGTCGAAGATAACATGAGCCGTCCAGAGGGGTAGTGATCGGACTCCGCTGGAGTATTGCAGACCGCGGACGTTGGAACGCCGCTCGACGTTGGGGTAGAGCCCGAAGAAGGCTGGGACGATGGAGAGGACGATGCTGAAGAAGATGGCCAGTTGGATGGTGTCGATGTTCGCGGCACCGAAGGCGCTGTCGAAGGAGATGTACCTTGTGACGATGTTGGTGTTTGTCAGAGCGACGGTGAGAAAGTTCTGGGAGACGACGGCGGCGGCAATGGCCTTGTAGTCTTCCGTGTCTGCTCGCCATGCCACAGTCGGGGGTCCGTTATCGTTGGAAGCCCAGAAGCCTCCAGGCATGATGTTCTTCCTCTCATCGTCCACATAGTCCCGCAGGTTAGCCTCGGACGAGATGCTGTTCAGCGTAAAGTTGCCCGATTCTGGGGCCAACACATCGACGAGAGAGGTAAATGCAGTTCCGTCCACGGCCGCAGCTGGTCCGGCAGCGACACGCATGTTCTCAATGACACCATCGTACATCCCGCTCGTTGCTCTCCCGTTCCCGTCTGTGGGGGTGCAACTCGACGCAGGCTTGTCATTGATGAGGATCTGCATGATGGCCGCGGCAATGACGGGGATGAGGAAAGCAGCCACAAAGGGGACCCAGTTGGTCTTGAAAAGGGTGACGCGCTTGTACACCAAGACCGTCATCTGCTTCAAGAAGCCAGTCTGACGACCCGACTGGAGTCCGAGCGAGTTACGGCCGCCGTCTGCCATCCCCTTCTCGGTAACCTGACCTGAGTCATCGGAGAACCTCGCGCCAGGCGCAGGGCGAGACTGGAGGTCTTCTCCCTGGACCTCTTCGGCGACGTTGAGGAATACATCTTCGATGTTGGGACTGTTGATTTTGTACGGAAGACGCGCTGCTTCAAGGGCGCGGATGACCTCTGCTGCCAGGTTGGATGACGGCGCAGTGTAGACGATGGTGTTTGATGAGACTTTCAAGTCGACGCCGTGGACTTCAGGGGCTACTCTGACATTCTTGGCGTTCAGGACGTGGATGCGGTAGCCGGCGCCCAAGGAATCCTTGAGCGCAACCGACGAGCCCTCTGCTCTAAGCTTGCCCCTGGAGAGAATGGCGATGTTGTCCGCCAGGAGGTCAGCTTCGTCGAGAAAGTGCGTCGTCATGATGATAGTCCTTCGTCCCCTTTCTGCCAGCAGGATGTCCCAGATCTTCCTCCGCGAAAGGGCGTCGATGCCGGAAGATACTTCGTCGACGCAGCACACGGCGCTGCCGCCGGTCAACATCATGCCGAGCTGCAGCTTGCGCTTCTGGCCGCCGGACAGGGTCTTGGACTGAGCGCTCTTCTTGGAACCGAGGCCGATGGCGTCAATCAGCCATGTCATGTCGTCGCCACCGTTCGTGTACCCCGTGGACTTGAGTTGGTTGAAGATGCGAATGTGTTCGGCGACGGTCAACTCGTCCCAGAGAACGTTCTTCTGCGGGGCAATCCCGATGCCGCCCGATGCGTCGATGGACACGCTGCCCTGGTTGAAGCGGCTGATGCCAGCGATCGCATCGAGGGTCGTGCTCTTCCCGCTGCCGTTAGCACCCAGCAACGCGAGGATCTGGCCCCTTTTTGCCGTGAGGTTGAGGTTGTTGACGGCGACAGTCGGCTCCCGAGGCTTCGAGATGAAGGAGAAGATGCGGCGGAAGAGGCTTGGCTTGTAGACTTTCGTGAGCCCATCGATGTAGACTGCTTCCTGCGGTTGAGGCCCGACACCTCTGTAGATCCTACGACTCTCCGACCCGACACCGTGGATCTGGCGTTCGACAAAGGCTGCCACCAGGGGATAGACAAGAAACTGGATGATGAGAAAGATCCAGAGGACGATGCCGGGGAGACTTGAAGCGCCGGTCGGGGGTCCCTTGATGAGGTTCATCGGCCGGCCCTCGGCCTCAAATCGAGCGATCGACTTGATGAAGAAGACGAAGGCGCAGGGGGTGAAGAGAAGACTGAGAACAGCGACGGCGGCAGAGGGCGGGTCAGGGATAGCTTGGGCAAGGACACCGAGCAGGACGTAGACGAGGGAGTTGACCACGCCGGAGAGCTGTGCTTTCTTGAAGAACGTGGCGCCGAGGATCGCTTGCGACGTCAAGGCGAGGCCGCCGAGGATGAAGAAGATGATGATGATGCCGATGTTAGTCTCCTTCCATATCATGGTCCGCGCGATGATGGAGGCGACCAGCCAGCCGGGGAAGTAGATCGTGGCGAAGGAGTAGAAGTTGGCGACCATCCGGGCGACCTGGGGCTCCCACTCGTACCGGGTCGACATCATGGTGTCGATGAGCTGGGAGAGGCCCTTCTCGCGCTCCGTAGCGACGTGGCCTGGCAGGTGGTAGCTGACGCCGATGAGGGCGAGGACGAAGGAGACGGCGAGGTAGTCGATGAAGGTCTGCTGGTAGCGCCGTCTGACGGAGGCTTCGCGCTCGTCTTCGGTCTCGTCGGTGAAGCCCCATTCTTGCACGTTGGCGAGCGGATCGGAGTCGGCTGCTGTGGAGTTTAACCGTACTATGGCAGAGTCCACGGCGCGTTGGAGAGGGAGGGTGTAAACCTGCGCATCGTTGTCACTCTTGCTCACCTGGAACTTTTGTCCCAGAGCGGGATCGCCTCGAAGGGTGTAGTTCCATAAGCCGCCGTCGCCCTCGCTGGGAGAGGAGTGGAAGACAACAGCGCCGTAGCACGGCGTCGTCCCTCTCGTCGCCGTTTGGCATATGAGACTCAAGTCGTCGACGTTGGCGATGGTGGTGGCGTTCTTGCCGGCCGCAGCGACCTCGTCCGAGAGGGAGGAAATCACGCGCTCGATGTCGCCGCCCGTGTTTCCGTTGCTGACAAACACGACGGTGTTGCGGGAGCCGTCGGCGGCGGAGAGACCGTCTTGCAGGGATCGAACGGCGCGTGGGTCGGCGATGCCGTAGTCGTTTTGGGGCCCGTTGAGATTTCGGCCGATGCCCAGATATATTGTGAGGATGATAGGAAGGATCAGAGCTGTGTAGATGGTTGATCCGGTATGTCGAGATATGAGGATGATGTAGTTCTTGATTGTTAAGATACCGATCTGGCGCAGCAGTGCGGATCTTGGGGCCGCCATTGCGGCGGTTGAGTGGCGGTTCAGCAGGTGTCGATGCTCGTGAATTTTGCAGTAAAGTTCTTGTAAATAATCTGAATCGTAGTAGGCTTCAACCGAATGGCACTAATGTGGTTGAATCAAGCTGTCGAGGAGCAATTCCCAAAGGCTTTGATAAGTCGTCAAGTTAACGAGACCTAATGTTGATGAAGCGACCAAGATGGAAGCTGATATTTATGCAATGTTTCAACGTAAGCTTTCGACAAAATTCCAGAGAGACCAAGCTCACGAACGCAGCGAAATCAACATCCTTTTGAAAGAACAAGCAGACCTCAAAAGCAAGGGACCCTGCCTGTGTGACGCGCCGCCCAACAAGTCGGGCATTCAATCACAATCGCACCGCCGCCGTGTCGTATTCCCAATTGGGTTATTCGACGGGGGGCACGCAGCAAACGGTCAACACTACCGCAAGCTGGCTGGGGGAACAGCCTTATGACATCTTACCAGGTAGGCGGACCGTGTTTACTCGCTGTCAGATATGGCTCATCAGGCGCAGCCATTGGACAAGTTTCGAAGGCCAAGAATCTGACAAGATCGCTCTTCACACGTGCTGTGCCACATCGTGCCTAAAATCCTCTGCCTCTGTCGTATGGCGCAGGGCGAGCGTTGTACAGGGACACATCCATTTCCTCAAAGGAGTTTAGCGTTGGTGTCTCAGCCCATGGCAGCCACTTTGCCGGGATATGACGCTGGTTGGAGGGAGCAACAGTCTCCCGGGCGGTCTTTGGGATTGCTGACTGCAGATTTGCAGGAAGGCGTAATACTGTCATTTCCTCTTTTTGGAAGAGGCGCACTTTGCAAACGATGCCCAATAAACTGATGTCTCCTCTGCGGAATCAGTGTGCCGGGGCGTCGCATCGTGGTGGAGATCGGGAGCTCCGTGTTGTTCGGCGGTTCAGCGCCCGGATGACGGCTCAGCCCTCGGTCCCTTTTCAATCCGCTGGTGGTCGACGGGTGCAAGCAAAATGATGTTATTTGATATATCGCTAATGATTTGAAGTGTACACAATATGCCTTGCCGATCTCATGGCACCCTTCCAGAGCTGGTATTACCCCGTACATGAAAAATCCCGTCGCTAACAAAAAATGAGCCGCTGCTTCTGCAGCCCACTGGAAATACTGCCTGGAGAACACAATACCCTAAAGATTCGCCCTGCTGAACGGGTCGCTCTTCATCACCTCCTCGACCTCCTTGTACGCATCGTAGCCGTACAGCCACGGCTGGACCTCGGGACACGTCCATCTGCTCGGAAAGGGGCCCTTGAGCTCTTTGCCGAGTTGAGACAGGAAGATTTTGTCTCTGGCCTCTTGCTCTGGGCCGTCGGGCATGTGGAAATCATGGCGCTGCGGCGGGAAGTTAGCCATTGATCAGCGTGCCAGATGAACAGCTGCACTCACCTGCTTGAACGTCTCCCTCACAATCGCCTCGCCGCGGGCTTTGCGGAGCTTCTCGTACAATCTCAGGGCAGTCGGCAATTGAGACTTGCTGGTGAGATGGCCCAGCAAAAGACCAAGAACAGCGCCGTCTTCTACCGCTGAGTTGGCGCCCTGGGCGAGGTACGGCAGCATGGGGTGGCATGCATCTCCGCTGGAATCCAGTCGTTAGCGAACACTCAGCGCTGGGTTATGAGTGAGATGAGGCAACTTACACGAACACAAAGTTGGACTTGTCGCTCACCCATGAGGCCATCTCTTCTCCTGAAAGCAGCATTAGTATGACCGTTCGCGGCGAGCATTTCATCATCAAACTTACTGTGCATCAACTTCCACTTCTCGACACTGTCAACAGCATCAAGGAACTTCCTCAAAATCGGGTCCCACCCTTCAAACCGCTGTCTCAACTCATCGACATCACCCGCCTGCCTGCTCACCCCCGTCGGCAAGTCATCCGGCGCCAGCACCACAAGATTATACATCTTCTCCGCCCGCATCGAGTATCCCACACAATGCGTGCCGGGCCCGACCCAGAAATGCACCTGCGGATTCTCAATCCACGCCTTCAGCTCCGGGTCGCTGATCTGGTCAACGTTCAACACAACACGGTACGCCAGATCGCCGGTCGCCAGCGGCGGATCGTCCGCCTTCAAGAAACACGCGCGCGAGCGCGACCACAGCCCGTCGGCGGCGACGATGAGGTCCGCCCGAGCCTTGACGCCGGACTGCGTGGTCAGCTCGGGGAGGTCGAAGTCGATGCTGTCGACCTTCTCGCCGAGGGCGAAGCGCACGCCAAGCTCCTTGGCGCGCTCGTACAGGGACAGCTGCAGATCGACGCGGTGCAGGTCGATGAAGGGGGCCTGATACTTTGCGCGGATGTTCTTGTTGAAGTTCTCCTCCTTGGCGAGGACGCTGCCCGAGTAGCGGTGGACGACAAGCGTGTTGGGCTCCGAGGCGGATTTCCAGAGGCGATCTGGGAGGCCCCATTTCTGCAGGATGCGGGTGGAGTTTGGCGTCACCTGCAGGCCTGCTCCGACCTAGGGGGGGATTTCTGTCAATATCTCATGAAGAAATCTCATGATGGGATGATGAGATCTCACCTCGAGCAGCTCCTTTGCGGATTCAAAGACTGTGACTTTGTGCCCCGAGAGAGCTGCCGCTACTGCTGTTGCGAGGCCGCTCAGACCGGCGCCGACGACTATGATTTCCAGTTGTACTGATGATCTGGTGTGAGCAGTGACCTGGTTCATCTTGTTAGTTACCATGGACACGCCATAACCACGGGTAGAGTCAATCAAAGACAAGCACCACTCACCGCCATGTTGTCAGATTTCTCAGCCGACGATGCTGACGCTCTTGGGAAAATCAACGAATTGAGCCACCGAAACATAGTGTCGTCGTTCGGGCTCGGCAGCTTCAATAAGAACTTGAGACAAGATGCGTAGAAAAAAGAGAGTTTGGGTTCGGTCGCAATGGCAGGACTCCCTTACCACTCAAAGAATGCACCACCAAGAACACGGTCGGATCGAAAGAACAGCTCGATCCAAGTGTTCAACCCATGTTCTTCTTCAAATCTTTGTTGGGAATGCGCCTTCGGCAAGTCCCCCTTCTCTGCCTAATTTGCCGCCCCCCCATGCTGTAGGCTTCCCCGGAGATCCCCCACACTGCGAGCCGGAGGCGCGGGAGCGTCCCGCGGGGGCATTATTTCTGGGTGGACGCAGTAGTGGGAAATCGAAATTGGTGGTGGACGGCGTTGGATGCGCTGGCGGGAAATCCGGGGTCTCGGGTTTTCCGCGCTGTCGCCGCCGTGTCTCCCAGCCGCCTGGCGGGCCACTATTCACGGCTGGTTACGAAGTTCCCACTGGAATCAAGCCGAATGGAAGGATGGAGAAGTGGATATACGGGGTTCTCGTAACGGAGGCGAAATCGGCAAAGCCGGCAACTGGTTTCTGCTGCGTGGAGAGGTTCCAGGGTCTGTTGCTGGTGGCCCAGCTGTTGCTGTGTGATGAGTGTGTTTCGGCGGTTTTTCGTATGTGCGAAATATGCGCGCGAGCGACCTCGGCGCAGTCATCTGCCGATTATATTGGCCGTCGTTGTCAGCGGCTTCGGGGCTCGGCATGTCATCCCACGACAAAAACCAAGCTGCTCAAACTTAGACGCTCTCCCTGATTGTCACTACGAGGAACAACAAGTTTCAGGATTCTTGTCAAGTCTATTTCTTAGCAACTTCTGTTTTTGGCAACTCTACATCCGACCGAGAAGCTATTCTTGTTGTGTCGTCTCAAAAGTTCATACCAGTCTTACTGCCACCACCACCTCCACCTCCGCTATCAACCCCGCACCATGGCGCCCAAGGGTCCTTACAAGCTGGTGACCGTCAACACGGCCCCTGAGCGCGCGAAGCGCCTCGTCGGCCGTATGATTGAGGCTCTCAAGGACCGGTACACGATTGAGCATGTTGCAAACTGCGAGAGTAAGCCATTTTCTCAGACATGACAGCTGTTTGGTAGCTGACGATTTTCACAGGGATAGATGAGGTCGAGGGCAAGGTCAAGGAGCACATGCCTGATGTCCTGGTGAGTTTATATTCCCCCTTTGAGAGAGATTGCATCTGACGATAGCAAAGTTCTGTGCGTCAATGTGGACTGCGGAGGAGGCCAACCAGATCCTGTCGACGGCGAGGTCAATCAAGCCAGACATCAAGACGCACGCCATTCCGCATGGACTGCAGGTTGAGAGGGGCCCTGATGCTATTGTTGAGCACCTTCTTGAGGTCGTTCCCCCGTTGATTGACCAGTAAAGAGATGCACACTGTTGCCTTCGTAGATGAAATACAAATGATTAAATCATGCTGAAATTGAGATGCTCCATTTGCATTGTGAACACTGGGGTGGAAATAATGATGTCCAAATATTGGCTTTACGGGATCATTCAACCAAGATCCATAATCATGAAAGACTTCACCTTTTACATTGCCTCCTTGCGCATAGCCTTAGTTAAAATTGGGCGCAACAGCTAATCCCTAAGACTGAGCTCATCAGTCACACATAGAGCACGGTAGTTGAAGTCTCTCAACCTGTCACACCATTGACACCTCAGATTTCATCCAATGGGGAAGCTCTATTCTTCGTCTCATTACACCACTCTCTCACTCTAGCCAATATAGTCCTTGCATAGTCTAGAGTTGCATGGATCTCAAGCACACGCCACAGCCAACCCGACCACCTTACTTCTCGTTCTCGAAGACGTTGACCAGAGTGCCGATGTGGGGCAGAATCTCAACCTTGAACTCATCGCCGTGCTTCAGCGTGACCTTGGGCTTGCGGCCAAGACCGACGCCCGCAGGGGTACCGGTGATGATGACGGTGCCGGCGGGCAGCGTCGTGCTCTGGGACAGGAAGCTGATGATTTTGGGAATGCTGAAGATGAGATCACTGGAAATATCAACGTCAGTGAGATGGTATTTGAGATGGATTGAGGGTTGGACTTACTCGATGCCGCTCTCCTGGAGAACCTCGCCGTTCCTCAAGCCGCGCATTTGAAGCTTGGTAGGGTCCGGGATGAGGGACTTTGAGACCAGGGTAGGTCCTGCGTTGAATCATGCTGTCAGCATCTCTGCCATCACACCTTGGGAAATCTTGGGAGATTCATCTTACCTAGGGGGCAAGAGCCGTCGAAGCCCTTCGCGAAGCACCATTGCGACTGGTTCATCTGGTACGTCCTGCTGGAGACGTCGTTGCAGGCGGTGTAGCCCAGGACGTAGTCCATGGCGTCTGCCTCGGACACATTCTTGCACGCCTTGCCGAGCACGACAGCAAGCTCGGACTCGTAGTCGCCGCAGTCGTCAGCCTGAGTGAGGTGCGGCAGCACAGTCGGCTCCGGCCAAGGGTTACCCAGCGCCGTGTTGGGCTTCCTGTGATTGCTATCAGCGACCGGACAATTTATCGTGAGATTTGCGAAGATCGACTTACAGGAACACGGTAGGAACGTCTGGCAGGGCGACGCCGACTTCCTTTGCATGCTGGATGTACTGCAGCCCGAGTCAGCATTGCATACCCCTTCATGCAATGAGAGATATAGAGGTCACTCACGTTCAGCCCGATACAGCGGATGGTGCCGACCTCTTTAGCCGAGACGGGCGAAAGGACGCGGTCGATGACGGCCACCTGATCGGTCTTGCTGCCGGGGTTGAGCACGCTAGAGCCGGACCACACAGCGACCTTGACCTCCTTGCCGCCCCGGACAGCCAGGCCGACGTCGACTGACTCTGATTCCGGTTCTCCGATCAGCACCTTGCTGGGGGCATCACGGGGGACGAACCGCACGAGGCCTGGGTTTGATTAGCAAGCGAGCTTATGAGGGGGACCGGAACGGCTGCCGGGTGAGAGGAAGGGAAGGCTTACGGGAGAAGGTTGATGACGAAGACATGTTGATGGTGTGAGGTTATGTGTGTGCGTGTGAAGGCTCCCAATTGAGATCCAGTCTTCTTTGGTGAGATACCGTAAGATTTTCCCAGCTCGAAGCTCTCCTTCAAATGCAAGTTCGGATGGCGTTCGCGGAGTAGAGGGGTCGAGAGGTTGGTGGGAGGCGTCTCCGAATCGTGGAATCCGACTGGGGCTCCCCGCACCAAGTGCCGATGGGCGTTTTGGGGATTTCGCCGGCTCGGAGGTCCGGGAAGTGTCACACAACAAGCCACAGCAGCTCTGAACTGTGTTTTTCTGCGTAGTCGCACTCTCGGCCTGCGCTAAGCCAGATGTTGCACGCACCGCCATTGGTTGCTTCTGTACAGAGTTGATGACATGCGGAAAAGCCGGGCGCGGCCAGGGGCGCAGCTCTGGGGTCGAGTGGGGGGGATGCGAGGATGAGGGGTGTAACGAAGTGGGATGAGGGGCCGGAAAGTGAGGGGTACAGATGTCGGGGGCACATGGGCCGATGGTCGCCGACGTCAGCTTCGTGACATACCCGCGGCAGTTGATACGGTTTTGCTTGATGTGGGCTGATGGGTCGCGATGAATGAGAGAGTGACCGAAGATTAATCTGCCGACTTCGCAGCCTTGAACACGTAACTTGTCAAGTGGCTGGTTCATCTTTCTGTTATTCAAGCTATCAATTGGAGAGAGCGGTGCATGAAATCAGCAACAGCATCTTCGAGGAGCCCAAAGCACCAAGCAATACCAGCTCAACGACTTGGTGTGTGGTTGTCACATCTCAAGACCGACAAGATGGCTGGTGGAGGAGAGCAGAGCCTTCACGGCGGCGAGTATCGCCAACACTTGCCAGACCTGAGCATACCTCGCTTCACGACGATGCAGAAGCAGGATGCTCACGTCTACGCGAAAGAGTTCGAAGAGGGTGGTAACCCGCCATGGCTACACGCTCTGTATCTGCACTGGCGAAAGCTGTTCAAGGAGCCATACACTGGCATCACGACAGATGGTAAGTAGATCTTGAAGTTAAGTTGAGACACTGGAAATTGAAGAGAGCTAACTCTCCCAACAGGCACCGTAAAAAGAGATCTCTTCCAACTAGCCGACGAGGGCATCCCGATCCAGGACATCGTAGACGCCACCAACGCCGTTCTCTCCCAATTAGACGCCAAACAGAAGGACACCCTCTCCTACCACGTTGACTCGCCAGAGTGGCGCTCCTGGTCGAACCCCGAGTTCCTCCTCAGCGACAAGGGCCTCCGCCTCGACGAGCTAACGCCGCAGCTCCGGGAGAGCATCCTCAAGGTTCTGGAGGCGACCCTGTCGCCCGAAGGTTACGCCAAGGCCTTGGGTGCCATGCGCATCAACGGCTTCCTCGGCGAGCTCGTCAAGGCGCCCAGCATCTGCAACGAGTACTCCTACAACTTTGTGCTCTTCGGCACGCCCTCGGCGACGCGGCCGTGGGGGTACTCGTTCTACGGCCACCACCTGTGTCTCAACATCTTTCTATATAAGGGCCAGATCGTGGCGTCGCCCTGGTTCACCGGCGCGGAGCCGAACCTTATTGATGACGGCCCGTACAAAGGGACGAGAATCCTGGAGACGGAGGAGAGGCTTGGGTTGCAGCTGATGCAGTCCCTCCCGGCCAATCTGCAACAAAAGGCGCAAACGTATAAGCTGCTGAAGGATCCAGCGATGCCGAAGGGGAGGTGGAACCATGACGACCAGAGGCATCTGTGTGGCGCCTACCGAGACAACCGGATCGTGCCGTACGAGGGTATTCTGGTGGCGGACATGACGGCGGAGCAGCAGGAGCTGGTGGTTGGTATTCTCGAGCAGTACCTCCTCTACTTGCCGAAGAAGGCCCGGGATATTCGCATCAATCACGCAAAGTCGTTCTTCAAGGAGACGTACTTCAGTTGGATTGGTGGTTATGGCGACCAAGACCCGTTCTACTACCGCGTTCAGAGCCCAGTCATCCTCGTGGAATTCGACCACCATTCTGGAGTTTTCCTGACGAACAAGGAGCCGGCCAAGTTTCATATTCACACGCTACTCCGAACTCCTAATGCTGGTGACTATGGCATGGCGCTTCGACCGTTGATTCCAGGGGTTGAGCAGGACTTTGTATGGGAAGGGTAATAGCCGAGACGGGTGTTTAGAGAGGGGCGGTTAGCGTCATCATCTGGATAATTAAAAGACATTTTGGTCCAATCTTTTCGCTTGATACATTCGTCAATTATCAATGACCTCGCAAATAGTGCTAACGAGTAAATTGGTTGAGTCCTAAGATACAACCAGAATCTTTTCCATGGTCAGGACGACAGATCCTGCCAGTCCGTTCGCCACCGGCACCTCTGATCCATACACGGCCGGCCAGACACTGACTAATTTGTTCCAAAGGCTCGTGGCAACCGTAATCTCAATAGCTGTAGTCATCGTTAGCACGGCTGGAAAGCTAGCGTTGAAGACAATACGAACCATTTTTTGCGCCAAATGTCACATAATCCGTGACATCAATCGGCTCGCTTGCGAACCAATCCACACCTTCCACCTCTTGGCCATTGATCGTGAGTCCCCACGATCCTTCAACCTCGGGCATATGAAGAAGCACTCGCAGATCCGCACCGCTGCCGACATCCAAAGTGACGGTGGTATTGTAGACGCCAACGCCTGATGCATGTTCGAGCCCGGTAATGTTGGTCCACGGCACAAGCGGCGAGGTCAGCTGGATGGGCGCAAGCCAAGTCTTAGATGTTGCTACCGAGGCGTTACCGGTTGCATTGGAGTATTGCGGTGACCAATCCTGTACTCTCAAGGTCCACGTAGAAGGCGTGGTGGACTCCGGGATATCGGTAGCGTCGAGTGTAATGGTCTGGTTCGTCGATGTTGTTGCGCTGCATGTCGTGTTGGAAGATATTTGCACCGTGCCGTTGTTGACAACGGCCCGACAATCAGTAGAGGTGAGGTGGTTTGATAGAGGTTGGACTGAGAAAGGGCTTGAATATCCAACGCTAGACTTCATGTTAGCGATATTTTAGGTTGAGGAGTAGGCCCGTACAAAATGGTAGCCACCGCCTCGGGTGCCAGCGTAACATTCAACGAGACGTAGCCGTTCTTAGTATTGAAGGCAGCGAAGGGCTTCACATCGCCGGTCCGCAGATTGATATCGTACGGTGCACCGGCCCCTGCAAGTCTAACCGGCAGCTGGAGATGCTCGTCGCCGTTGTTGTAGATCCAGTAGAGATAGCCGTCCCCAACTGTGCGTCTGTATGTTATGACACTGTTGTTTCCTGGACCTTCTGGGTATTCAACAGACGAGGATACGCCCAACTCCGATAGAGCCTCTGGGACAGCTTGAGGCCCAGAAACGATCCGTGTTGTTGACAGATTCAGGATCTCGGATAATATTGAAGTCAGCTCCTCGTCAGCAGCGTTCTGCTCTGTGTAATATGAAAAGGTCGTCCTTGGCGAGTTACCGGAGACGACGACAGGTAGACCGGCCTTCCCATACGATAGCAACAGCTCGGCTGTGCTAATGTCCATCGTTGTCTGGTTGTTGATAATTAGCGCGCGATATCCCGGTCCATCTGCCGCCAAAACCCCATCTTGAACCGCAACGCCATGCTTCTGCAACAGATACGGCGTCGGAAACTGGTACGAGTACCCCGCATCGTTGAGATTACTATCATCCCACGCCGCCGTGACGCCCCAATCCTGGTTCAAAATCGCAACGTCAATCGACGCCCCGCTCTCCTGTAGAAGCTTCTGCGAGAACGCCAAGTACCTGCTCGCAGCCTTCGCAAACACCCACTGCGGCTGTCTCGGACCCCACGCATCCGCGAACCCGTTCGACGAAGCACCTAGGGGCGTGAAGGGCGCGAAGCCGGGCCACAGGCTGCTCGGCGAGTCCTCGTAGGCAAACCCGTGGATGACGTTCTGGCTGACGCCGAGGGCCGAGTCGAGGTTCGCCGTGCCGAGGAGGAATTTCTAGGTGACGCCGTACGCTTTGCCGAAGTAGGCGCCGATCTCGTTGGAGAGGATGGTGGTGCGGCCGCCGATGTCGCGGCCGGTGGAGAGGACGCGGAAGGAGTCGGGCGCGCCGTCGAAGCCGAGGGATTCGCCTTCGGGGATGTCGAGGAGGCTTGCGATGTAGGCGCTGTCGAAGTTGAGGGTGTAGGGCTGGACGCGGAATTTCAGGCCGAGGGAGTTGGCCCAGGCGGTGACGCCTTTCAAGCGGTAGTCCACGTAGAGGTCGGTGATGGTCTTGTAAAAGTCGTTGGTGATTTTGGTTGCGGTGGAGTTGTCTCCGGTGAATGTAGTTGTGTCTTTGAGCAGGTACAAGAGGAAGGGCGAGATATCGTATCCTCGTCGGGCCTGGAACTCTTGGGTGAAGTTGAGGGTCCACAGTTGCTTGTACTTGAGCTCGAGCGAGTCTTCGAAGATGGATCCATTGTTTCTGCATAGGATAAGTTAATAGGTTTCAACTGCAGCTAACGACTGATGAGACCTACTCGCGGAGGAGTGCAGTTAGCTCTGGTGTGAGGATGTGCTCTTCCCAGTACTTCACCCCGGCTTGCATGCCAGCCTCACTGAAGTGATCGACGATATATCCAGGGGTCGAGTAAACCTTCGGTCCATCGGGTTGTCCTGTTGAACGTTAGACGGAGGCTGATATCATGCCAACTCAACAATACTTACCGTCGTACATGTTCTGAATCTGGCCAGTGCCACGAGCATAAGCGGCAATCACAACATACGCTCCGTCCGATGGGGCTGTCCATGTCAAAGTTCCATTATCAACAGAATCCGTAATCACAGTCACAGTCTCTGGGTCAAACTCGCCAACGGCCGCACTCTCATTCGCAGTCGTCGTCTTGGCCGCTAACAGCGCAACAAGCTTCGGGGTAGCGTTCACCAGATTGCCAGTCTGGTTTCCGGATGGTGCCGCAACAGGTAGAGGCAGGGCCCCCGAAAATGTTTCTCCTGCTTGCACAAAGACCTGTCCATGGACGAGTTCCTTCATCGTCTCAGGGGAGTCCGGGGTGTATCCCGGGAAGCCGGTCGGCCAGTGGGGCCCCAAGGTCATGTCGACATGAACTCCAAGTCTGTGCCCGCGTGTGTAAGCTCTCATCTAACAACTCAACTTTGACGACTTCAAACTTACTTGGCGGCGTGCTCATAAGCATTCAACACGCCGTCGTTCCACCTCTCCTCGCCCCATCCGTACACGGCGGGGTCCATTGCTCCCTTCACGCTGTCTCTGACATCGCCGATCTCGCCGCCGCCGAAGCCAGCATCCGCAATGCTGGTGATTTCGGCCGCGACTTGGTCTGGCTCGATCCAACCTCCGGGCCACCACCATCGGAACCTGGCTCTCTGGTACGCTGACGGGTCCGAGACTTGGCCTGCATGACCAGCTAAGACGTGAGGGGCCAGTAGAGGCAAAGAAAGCAGCGCAGAAGTCGAGAGGAACATCATATTGAGAGATGAGAGGGGCTATAATCCCCAGAATTAATGGTGTGATGACCTGCAGGCCTAAGGCTGTCCTGATAGACTCCTTGATCTTGGCGCTTCAACCTCTAGATCCTCATCTATGATATACCACTCGCCATTGATCTCCCTCGGGTGAATGCAGCCCGCGATATCAGGAATTCATCACAATGATGATGACCAAACACTCACCTAACTCTCTTTCTAAGCTTACCAAGCTTACATCCCAACCCAATCAACATCTCATCTCGGGTCACCTTGGGACGAACTCAAGTCTAGATCAACGACACACAACCCCCCCGGCATCCCACATGTATCACCTCCATCGACGAATCAAGTCATCCTTCCCCGGATCTATGCCCCTTTCCCCAGATTCCAGGTCCCGTGCCACCAACACTCACCTGAAGGATCTGCATCACACTTTTATCCCCTCGGTATATCCCCCAACGACGCCCTATCACAGCGCCCTGTCACGATCCAGGGGTCCAGGCGGAATGTGGGGGATTGCGTCCTCCTCCCCCGCGTTTTCTACCCCGGATCAGCAAGTGCGGCGAAATGCGGGGGAGGAAAAGCAAGCAAAGCACTGCAACGTGCCAACGGCGTCCTTAGTAAGAATGACAGAGTCAGAACTTGTCCAATTTTCCGAGTCTCTTCGATGGTTGTCCGGAAATGGGAATGGTGATATCAGGCCCTCGTCCAAATGCGGAAGCACACCTCTCATTGTCGGTCACGTGGCTTACGTCCGTCTTGCGTGCGAACTGCAGACCTACAGGAACACCGTGGAGGTCCGAGGGGAAGATCGGTATTTACAAATACTCTAGGGCCCGGGTTCTGTGTCACCCGCAAAGCTTATCAAACATAACGGCCGAAATATCTTGGCCATGTCTCACAGGATTCAGGAACGTGTGTCGTAAAGCCGTCGTCCATCCCCATTCCGGGGACTATTCAGCCTTAAAGATTCCAAACTGCAAACTTCAAACAAGCTCCATCGAGATCTAGACTCAAGGGTTCTCACTCTCAAACCAAAAACCATTCCATTCCCGGTGTGCCTCCTTTCGACACTGCCGAGAGACTGAGAGATAACCTCAGATCCCACCTCACCGCCATCCGGAACCTCCCGCACTAGCATCACAGTAGACGCCGCACCCCACAAGCTCTTCATAGTTGAACAGAGAGCGCCTCCCAACGCTTGAAGCCACTGGCTATGTGGCTGGGCATTTCTCGCAACAGCATCCCAAAGCAGACATAAAGAGTCCGTTTGCGTCATTCAACGCTCATTTGGGCTTCGACTCCCCTCACACCAGCCACCTCGTTCCTGACTCTGCACGCCAACGGGCTTTGTGCTCGAGGCGCCCGGGGGCGTGACCATCGTAAATCTAAACGTTCGCCACGCGACTGATGACTTGAGAGGAGCGGCAGTTGCATGACAAAGAATTTGTGGCTTGCAGAGCCACAGTCTGAAAACTTTGCAGGGTAAATGATCTTCGCAAGGCACGTCGCAGCATGAGACATGACGATGGTGGAGATGGATGTGGATGTGAACGTTGGTATCATGATATTTTACTGTCTTGTTTTCTATGATTGACATGAATTACAAAGTGGTATGAATGACAAAAAACTGGGATATCATCATGAAGCGTAAACGAAAGAACAAATGCTTTGTGCGGTGCGCCCATGCTACACTCTCATGGCCCTGAAGTACCTCACCACCCTGTGAAGTGTTGACTGTGAGTTGAATGTCTCCACAGTGTCCCTCGACTCCCGCGAATCCTCCGAGTCCAATGAATACCTCCTCTCCTTGACGAACTTTGGCCAAGTGTTAGTCAATACGAGATACTTGATGCTCGTCTCGGCATCATCGAACACGCCGGCCGTGAACTTCTCGGGAATGGCACCGAAGTACTGTGCGCGGTCTGCAATTGGTGTCTGAGATGCGACATCTGACATGCTATATGTCTCGGAGGCAATGGAAGATGAAGTAGGCCTGGCCCAGTTGGGGTCTTCAAAAGGCACGACTGGGTCGCTGAAGCGTTCTGTCTGATGGCCGTAGAGAATGCGGGCGGCGTCCTCAAAGATGTCCTCGAGGTTCTTGAGGTCTTGTGACGCGATGTTGATCTGGAATTCGGCGTGGCGAGGGCTGATGAACTCGGTGTAGATGCGCAACGCGCGGTTGAAGCGCTCACGAGTGAGCTCCATGGAGCGCTGCTTGTTCGAACCGGGAGTGGTGGGGATGGAAGACTTCCATTCCCCAACCGCGGAGAGGAAGGCGATGTTCTCCCCCGAGAAATCCTTGAGGGCGGAGAACTTCCTGAGGGGCTCGGGGTTCTTGTCAAGGACATACTCGAGGGCACCCATTGTGTAGATGCTTTCGGACTGACTTGTGTCCTTCTCAAGTTGTGCGAGAGACTTCCAGGTAGAACCAGTCGACAGATGTGAGCCGACCTTGGTAGAGCCTGTGATAGTGGAGTTTCTTCTGTCGCGTTGCTGGTTCTTGGCTTCCCAGATGGCGATGGACTCGAGAGTCTCTTGGCGAAGGGACTTGTGTTTGATGACTTGCCAACAAGGAATGAAGATGGCAAAGATTTCGATAAAGGTGATTGAAAGGCAGATCCTGGTTGAATGCAGTGTGAGTATCGTGGGATGGAGCGCACGGGTGATGCTTCATATACATACCACTGAGGGGGGATGAAGTATCGATTGACAGGTGCCATGGCTGGAACATACAAGGCGATAAGCCACATAGGGGTAGCGTGTAGGCTGAGGTTGTTAGTGTGAGCCGGAGGGAAGAGGGCCGCGCAAAACGCTAGTCGTGAATGCCACTCACCTCGCGATACAGCATCCAATGGTCTGGAGTCGCCACCCCTGGGTGTCATTGATGCCACGTGATCTCCAGAGGATGAAGGGCGCGACGATCCAGGCCCATAGGAACTGCCAAAAGACCGAAGGCCACCATTCCCAACCTCTCCCCTTCTCGACCTTCTGCTCTGCCTCGGTGCCCTTGGCCTCGGTACCGGGGATGCCAAACCAAGGGTGGTACTTGCGTGAGACGAGCCACATCACGACAGTGAGAAGCAGCTGACGAGAAACTCATGTCAGCCATGTGTTTTCCAAATCTGACAAGGCACGGTCCACTGCTTGTTCCGTTACGTACCTGGAGCACCATGCCCGTGCACACGACGGCGAGCATCTTGGTGGTGTAGTCTAGCTTTCGGAACCGTCCCACGAGCGTCTTGTCCTTGCCGTCGCACGGCTTCTGTTCGGGCTGGGACAGAACTCCCGATGTGCCGGCATATCTCCTCTGCGCCTTGGCGACGTGGAGGAAGCGGCTATTCGAGGCGTGAAAGAGAGCGATGCCGAAAGGAAGATAGAGGCCCATTACCCAGAACTCGGCGCCATCAGGCACATAGGAACCAATAGCGAGGCCGATCTGTACTGAAATCCAATAGAGGTGGAGCATGGTAACTGCCCCAAACGACAAAGCCAGGCCGCGGATCCTCAAAAACGGCATTTTGCGGTTGACAAAGAGAAATGCCATTCCGCTGAGCACCAAGACTGTCCATAGCCCTCCCCAGGCGAGCCAGAACAGGGCAGCTGGTTCTGCGTTGAGAGTTGGTGCCGCTGATACTGCTGCCGACGTGGGCGAGGGTGTGATCGTGGCTGCGACTCCATTATCCATGGTTTCTGTTGTTCGAAGTTGACGGGTTGCACCATGTGAGGTCGAGGTCGCTTCTAGTCCGTCACATTAGAGTCGAAAGGAGCGTGATGAAGAAATTCCGAGACCATGCCAAGGTAAGGCTTGAGGATAGACTTATATGTTGGAATGCAAGCAGGGTCGCGGAAACAACCTTTCGGTGGAATGTAAATGCCAGTCGCTCATGATTCACAGCGCAAAATCCTTTCGGGGGCTGTTGGAGTATGTCATCATGCCTTTGCGCGGTAACCAAAGGCGGAGACGACACCGGCACACCGTCCTGTAGATCCTTGCTGGCGACAACAATAGCGCTGTTATTAGGACTGCCGATCGCATCTCACAAACACTTCAGATGCAGGGTGGCAGGGCGAATGCTGGAGACAGGTCGACAGTTGGTTCCTGGCCTGAAAGTCGTGGCTAGACCCTGTGGCCCGCGCTGGGGGCCGTTTGAGTGAAACCTGTATGCAGGGCAGCGGCTTCATCCCTTCGGCGGCGCTGTGTCCCTTGCCTCCGAAGGCGAGCCTGCAGAGTCTTTAGACGGACGACATTGACGGTCCAGAGTGTGGATCTCTGGTCGCATAAGCTTTTCCTGCATGGGAATGTCGGTGGTGCTTAGCGTCAATGGGTGAAGTGTCTTCCGGGCGCTAACTAGAGCCGGTCGCTGGGTCTAGCTGGCGCACGAAAGCATCGTGCCTTTGGCTAGCTTTTGGCGATTCAGCCAGTCAGCTTGCCAAGGGGATACTAATGAGTAGAGCCGTGATTGCAGATCTCTAGGGGAGCCCTTACGCTGGAGGCTTGTCGTGAGTTGCTGAACGGAACAGTCGGTCCAATCGGCGGAATTGATCTGACCTCTCACAACCGTTAAAGCACAGAGCCTTCCATGTATGAGGCTGCGATAGTGTGCCACAGACAGCGGAAGCCAGAGATGGTTCGTGATGAGAAACTCGGACGAGCTGCAAGAGCTTTGGTTTTGGCTCGCCACGGTGCGCAAGGAGGAGCGAGCGCAGGGAGACAGAGATGGCGGCAGGTGATTGATGATATGCCATTGGATGGAACCGCGCTTCCTCTTTTTCCGACTTGACCAGCGACGCAAGGGAGATGGAAATGTGACCGTTTGGACATCCCAAGAACCGCCCATAGCGTCCGACACCGCAAACAGGGCATTCACTTCGTCCACACGGTATCGGAGAAAGGCTACATTGACAGCTGAAAGTCAGGGTCTATGAGACAGTGAGTTCGACCAACGGTTGTCAGCGCCGTGGCGGCGAGGTCGCGCGGTAATGTTGGCTTGAATCATCGTCATCCTCAGTCTGGAGGTGGAAGAGAGACAGAAAACCGGACGACAGCCAGGCTGACGTAAATTGAAACGGGGCGCCTCCGGGTGAACTCAACTTTCGAAGACAATGAAATCCATTAGGCTCGATAAACGCACAGATTTCGAAGTCTGAGATCTCACCAATTTGGCCTTCATGGCTTCACAACGGCAGGCCATGTGCCGCAAGATCAAGCAAACTCCTGTCGATCACTGAAATCCCACCGTTGGCCTGTAAAAGTTCTTTCGGGATGACTCGGTGCCGCTCATTTCATTGGGCTACGGAGAGCTTGACCACCGCGAACTAGGAGCGCCACGTTCGACCCATCGCACGCTAGCCCACCAGGGAGTAATAAGCCGCAGGATTCTGAAGCGAAACGTCGTCCATGTTGCCACCTCGACGTTGAGATGTCTAGTGAATAGCATCGTTCGGTGTTGACATTTGCGGGGTTAAAGACGGTCTGACCGCACGTATCCCTTGCAGTCGCCGATAACGACAAAGGCTCTGGGGCTCTGTCAGGTGCAAGCCTCTGACATGGAGAACCCGATTCACATCCAGCAAGCGCTGAAAGTCTCCACCAACCACATGGACGTTGTTGCTTCAGGGACATTGAATATGGGTATCATTTTGTTTAGTCTCATGGAAGTTCATTATCCGAAGCAAAGCTTCTTTTGTCGAGGATCGTTACTCGAGAGCCTCGCGGGCGGCCGACCACGCTTCTTCTCTCCACTGGGTTTAGCCTTCTTCAAGTCTGGCGTCACCGACCTCGACCCTGTTGCTTGAGGAGCATCTTCTTGCACTGCTTCAAGGATTGTCTGCCTCGATAAACATAGATCGACGTGTTCGTTGAACTGTCTCTCGTCCGGTGCTTGTGGACGGTTGCAAATTGGACAGTCCCACATGTCCTCCTCGACCGGCGCGTCTACCTTAGTGGGGTTCGGCGCAATCTCTTTGCCATGTCTACGCACGGGGGTCGAGTCGTCGTCCGTCACTCGCGCGTCCGACTCCTCGGGGCCTTCTCCCTGCAAGGCGAGATCGTCGTCGAGCCGCAATAGTTCCTCCTCCGGCCACATTTCCCATCCATCTTCGTCCAGTCTAACAGTGCTTCCTGGGTTCCCAATAGCGCCCTTCTTCTCTGGAGACCCAGCCAGTTCTGACTTGCGGGACCGGAAACCAAAGAATGCCATGGTGTCGGGCTTCTTGGTGCTCACGAGGTGCGTGCACCGCAAACCCATGAGTCGTAGCTTCATCTCCGGCATCTCCTCTTCGAGCTTGCCAAGAATGGGTAGAGCGAAACGATAGAGATCATCGGCTAGACAAATAGCTCTTGGCAATACGACTTGTCGTGTGAAGACCTCGTACGTGTGCAGCTTGACCTTCAGCACCAACGTCCGGCCTTTGCACTCCGCCCTCTTCATGTCCTTTTCCAGCTCATCGGCCGTCCACCTCAACTTCTCCCTCAGCTGCTGAGGGTCCGACATGTCCCGAAATGTGCTCTCCGTGCCGACGCTCTTTCGCTCGTATTCTTCTGCTGGCTGTATCCGTGTGCGCCCGAGACCAAGGTAGACATTGATGAGGAACTCGTACGCTTTCTCTCCGAATAGTTGCCTGAGAAATTGTCGATATGGGTAGATGTCGGCACAAGTCTTAATGCCAATCTCGGCCAGCTGTCGCTCCAGAACGCGCCCAATCCCATTGACCTTCCGCGGTGGGAGTTTCGCCATGAAGTTCATGATCTCGGTCCGATCGTTGGGCAACACGAACTGCCCGTTAGGCTTGTTCATGTTGGAGCAGATCTTCGCAAGCTTCGCATTGGCAGCGATACCAGCCGAAACCGTAATGTTCGTCCTTTCATGTACCTCGCGACGCATCTGCTCAACTGCATCTGCAGGACTAATGTCTTTCTCCGTGCAATATTCGGTGATGTTGAGGTACGCCTCGTCGATACTGGCGCTCTCGAACCGGGGGTCGTATTCCACCAAAACCTCCCGAACCTCGTGTGCCTTGGCATTGTATTTCTCAAAATTGGGCTTGAGCATCACCAAGCTCGGGCAAAGCTTCTTAGCGACAAAGCCGGCCATGCCACTCCGACAGCCGTATTTCCTTGCGACATAGTTACAGGTTGTTAAGACGCCGGCACCCACGGAGAACGGCACATCCTTCAGTTCGGGTCGCTCAAGAAGTTCGACGGCAGCGTAAAAGGCATCGCAGTCGACATGGACGATGTATTGGGAGAGGTCGCGGGAGAGTTCGAGTTGGGTAATAAGCTGGTCGGCGAGGCGCAGGTCTCTGCTGAGGTCAAGCTTCTCCAGGCGGCGCTTCTTCTCGAGGATTTGCTCGATCTTTTTGGTAAGGGTTTTGTCTCGTTCCTCTTCTCGATTGAAGAATTTGGATCCTTTCGAGGCGTTGTAGATGATCTCGGAAACCTGGCACACAGCACGGTCAGCGTACGTTTCAGAGCCGACGATGACCATGTGCACCACCAACCTTGGACTGATCGACTGAGTCTTGCCCGGCTTTCGTCAGTGAAGGGCCCAGTAATGAATATTTCAGCGTTCCATGCTCCGAAATGGCCTTGGCATCTTCTAGCAGGGCAGCATCCTCCAGCAGTGCCTCGTCGGACTGCTCGGCGAGCGGCGAATCTGGTGGTTGTGATGTCGTCATCGTCATTGATCCGAAGAAACCGACCGGAAGATGCGAACAGAGACTCTAGATTGGAGTAGCAATTGCATATCTTCGTTCGCTATTTGAGGCCTATAGGGAACGATGCGTTGAGGATAGGAGCGCCTGGAGGCAACAAGGATCAGTGTCACGGGCAAGAGAGAGAATGCCCCGCCCTAAGTTATCGACGCGTCGCTCATGTCAGCAAACACACACGAGCCCACGTGACATCAGCGATTGTCTTAAACAGTATTGCATTGAGGCATGTCACTTCATTAAACATTATGCACCTATACCGTACGCCTTTTTGGACCCGCATCACCGTTTCCGCTTCTGGCAGTAAACAAACACCGTCATCTTAGCTCTCATCCCTTGGAATTCCTCTGCTCAATCGAGCTTCGTCAAGCTCTAGCACAAAAAGCTCTCGGGCTTGGACTGGTCGCCTTCGCCATTGTACTTTTGCGTCGCAGGCCACGGGCAGATCGGACGTTGCCTCAGTACCTCGGTTGAAGGATCCGTTGAGTTGGTCCACGTCGTCGCGATGATCGACTCCGGAACAGTGTCCGCAGCTGTCCATGCGACAAGCGCCGCAAGAGCATCAGTCGACGCATTGTTGAAGCCAGCAATCGTTGCCGTCTCACCATCGACAAGCTGCTCCCACTGGCCAGGACCGCCGATGTACCACGGCGCGTCGACGCTGGTGGTCTTGGATCCCAGACCCGGGACGAGGAACAAGCGGAACCAGCTGCGCGTGGCCTCGACGTCACCGCCCGTGGCGTTGACAACACTCTCGTAGAAGTAGATGGAGGCGTTGAGGGGGTTGACGCCATCAGCCAGTCCGTGGTACATGATGATCTTGTGGCCGAGGGCAGCGAACGCGGTCAGGTTGAAGTCGTTGACGTCCAGCTCGCCGGGGTTGGTCTCGTTGGCGTACGCAGGGACAGAGTCGTTGTAGCTTGACACATCCCACTCGGGGTCACTGTAGAGGAAGTTCTGGAAGTATCCCAGGGCCTCCTCGTTGACATCGGTATCGTTGTCGCCGACGACAGAAGTCCACTCGTACTCGGACGACGGGCTCAGACCGGTGAAGACCTGCTCGTCGTCGACCTCGTAGTTGTCGTACAGGACCTTGGCGAGGTCGACCTGCTCCTCGGTTAAGCATGCCGACGCATCGACGCCGTCCTTGCCGCAGGTAAAGAGGTCGAAGTCGAAGTAACAAGTGGCGAGGTCGCTGACGATGCCATCCTCAACTCCGTCCGCAGCGTCGCACTGCTTTCTTACGTTGTCGCCGAGAACCTTGAGGCTCTCCTCAGTGAGGATCTTGGTGTCGTTGGCGCCGTTCTTAGAGCCGCGAGAGATCCTCCAGCTCTGCAGAGCAGTCTGCCACCACGCCGGTGCGCCGACGAGGATAGCATTGAAGTCCCTCGGGTAGTGCTGTGCGGCCTTCAATCCCTGGCGACCGCCCTGTCCAGCGCCGGCGAAGTATGACTTTCCGGGGGGGAGTGTGTAATACCGCTCAATGACTCTCAGGGCCAGCTGATACGAGCCGTGGAGAGCGCGGAAGCCAAAGTCCAGCTGCCTGTCCTCATCATTCAGGGCCCAGGTGAGGTTGCTTGCAGTAGAGTTATGTCCTCCGTCAGTCGAGACGGTTACGAAGCCGTACTTGACGCCAGCTGCCATGGCAGGCCAGTTGACGCCACCGTCGAAGCCTTCATTGCCGACGGTCAAGATGTCGCTGTTCCAGTCGTCCGGGAGGAAAAGACCGAACTTGTACGTCGCGTTCCCGTCTCCGGTTTTGGCGACGAAGGTCACGGCACAGAGACTCGGCAGGTTGGTTACATTGACGGGATACGCGACGTCGCTGATCTCCTCAAAGGCACCTCCTGCGTCAACAGATGTAACCTCGCCGAGGGAGGCGTTGGCGTTGATCCAGTAGCTCATCAGCCTCGGCGTGCATGACGTCGAGTTCGTGGCGGCCACTTGCCGCAGTGCGGCGAGTGTGAGTGTGAGAGATGCGATCCAGTTCATCTTGATGAAAGTTCTGAACCGTGGCCTGCGGAGATGAGGTGTGATTGAGATGAGAGAAAGCTGGAGAGACCCCAGACGTCTTTAACAGACGCATCACAAGCTTTTAACACGCTGATATTATGTTGTTTTCCCGAATCTTATTTGTTGAGATTATCTCATTTCGGCGCATAACGATGCACATGCTTCACCAAGTCGCGATTGTGTTTACAAAACACATCCGTTTCCGGCTCATGGTATTTGGAAATCTTGGCATCCGTTTGAACGATGTTTGCCATCATTCCTCCCCCACCAATGAGGTCGCGGCTGCATGAGACACCATCCTTCCACGCGAAGACAAGTCCAACACCTCCTTCTGAAATGTCAGACATCATGATATGTTTCCGGTCTTCTTGGCAACATTTTTGACTCGTTGCCGTGGTATCCGATTTTGTGTATCGCGACATTGCGCTAGTATGTGGACATGGAGAAAACAGGCAGCCCAAGTGTATCGATCACGGAGAAATGATCCTCGCATCATTGGGACGGGCCTATTGTAGGATAAATGGAAGTCGGTTACTGCAAGCCTACTTTCAGACGATGACTAGCTTTACGGGTTCAATAGACGGAATCTGATGGGTAGATAAATAAGAAATGTGAACGACGTATGCTCTCATCAACTAGCAACAAGACGAAGATACAGCAATACAAGGGACATCAAAAACACGACCAAATCAAGAGAAAGACAAACGGGTGGAACAACATGGAAGAACCCCAGAATCGGTTGACCAAGTGTGGACGGTGCGACAAGTGTCAGCTCAACCGCCCGCCATCAACGTGGTCTGCAACGTCCCTCCTCCAGGTGGCGCCTGTAATTGTCTTGCCGGGTGTACACTTCGCCGCACACGGTACACTCCACGCTTTCGTCCGGCACACCGAGACCTTCGGCTTCGTTTGGATGATGGGCGCGTATGTGTCTTTTCAAGTCCTTGTTGTCGGAGAAGGCCGTCTTGAACCTGGGCGATTCACCAGCGCCCTCCGGGCAGATTTGGCATCTGTAAGGCAGTGAATGCTTCTTCTCATGTTTGCTTCAAGTTCGCGTTAGAAAAAATGACAATGGTTGTTTCAACGGGCTCGGTGGTAGGCTTACTTCAGCTTGTGTCCTTGGTCAAATTTCTTCCCGCAACCCTCCACTGGACAAGCATATGGTCGCTTGGGGTCATGTTGCGAAACACCCACAGTGTTGTCCTCATTCATTACTCGTTGAGCATGCATGTCTGCGTCTCTTTCGTCCCACGTAGGCAAAACCTGTGATTGTCCTTGGTTATGATGGGAACTGGTCCCATGCAACGATCCACCCCCAGAATCCTACTGTTCCAGCGGTGCGGTTTCGGCGTAGTAGGCAGAGTTGTTGTACTGGTAGTCTGCAGTGGTTGAGTATCCGAAGGAATCACCATAATCGTAATAATGCTCGTAGTTATAGTCGGATTCTCGTTGTCCTTGCCCACCCCCTGGATCATCCGAACTAGCGTAATTGTATTGCTGGTAGTATGACGACGCCTGATGCATGTTGTATGTTGGGCGGGCTAGTCGGAGGAGGGATGCAGGTCGCCGGCACGGCCAGTTCGGATAGGGTCAAGGTATCTTGTGCGTGTGTTCAAAGTCAACTACACATTATAAGATGGTAGTCGACGTCTTTTTCTCACCTCTGGGCTACTTCGGCGTGGCCTCCTGACTACTTTCCAACCTTCAAGTGAATATCAAGGGTCAACTTCGATGAAGAATGATTCTTCAGCATCGGCCTCCGGCATTAGCTACGTGGACTCCTTGTCATACCCTCCCACATACGGGATGGCCTCAATGCTGCTGTAGTTATGTGTCACTTACGTCGACTTCATGAAGGATTCGTGGGATAAATGAGGAGGCCGACCAGGAAGGTAGGCGATGCTAGTCTTTGTAGGTGTGCAATAGCACGTGAAGATTCTGATGAAGAAAGGTGTGAGAAGTATGTTCTGATGTCTTGGTGGAAAACTGCCCGTTTTATAATGATCATTGACTCAATGCTGCTCTTTCCGATTGATTTCTGTTCTTACTTCGATTCCGTTCTGCGCGGTTCTTGGAGGCCGACGAAGCTAATATTCATCAGGCCAATAAAATCCATCAAACCGATGAAACAATCATTTAGCAGGTAAGGAAGGTATGCTTGAAAGTTAAGGCCATGACTAGACCTGACCAACACAACTTACCTCGCGAGTGGATCCCACAAAAGCCTCCCAAGTTCTGACCGTCGGTGAAATTAAGCCCAATGATAGGGGCACGAATCTGAAAGAAATCTGCGTCCAAGCCTGACATGGCCGAACTACCAGCCATCTCATGCGATACACCTCGAAATGAGGCTTGGGTATGTGCCGTTGAATCACGCCTTGTCGGCCTCCGACTGAAGACCACGATACTGGTCGGTACCGTGCGGATGCCTCATCACGAACCTGGATGAAGGGTCAGCATGGTGGTTCGCCAGTTGTTACCTGCAAGAACCTCCAACACCAAACCCACCATGCCCGGATCTCCAGCCAATTGCTTCTCGACGCAGGTCACCCTAAATCGTAGGGTGTGGCTCCTGGCCTCCTGCTTGTGAAGAGGCGCAGCTGCATGCCCAATGGCCCAATTTGCGACCGGCACGACGACTCATTGGCCTGGACAGCGAACCGACCTGAGCACTTGACCCGACCAACAACACGCTTTGGCGGAGTGCGAAATTGCGAGAAACACAGACTCCTCGTCGAAGACACGGATTCCGAGTTCATTCATTGCGGCTTTGCCAGCGACCTGAGTAACGATTAGGAGTACGATAGGAGAGGTCATGGAGCAGACCCCCAACACCTCGTCAATCTCCTGGAATTCCCTCCACCATTTTTCAGATTTCTCAACCAAACCCCATCACGTCTTCCTTGGAGGCCCCAGAAGTGAGCTCCAGTCCGATCTTGCAATGGCCAGACCTCGAGGAAAGTCCACAAGCCCTGTCAAGGAGGGTAGGCAACCAAGTATGATCATAACCCACAAGTTAACCATTTGGAAACACAGCTCAGTTTGACACTCAATAAGCAGTCATGACCTACGTTGATGGTCTTGGTACAATCAGCACCAAATTTCGCAACCGTCTCAGGCGATTCTACGACGCGCTTGTTCTCCTTTCCAGTCTAATCGAAGCCTGCAAGGTCAATGGCCAGACGCGAGCTAATAACGAAGGATATGAACCGAGTGACAACCCAAACATTGTCCTCGAGTGCTTCATAAACAAGTTGGCGCAGGTTTGCGATAATGTGCCATTTGGAGACACAGTCACTGCCTTGGCAATCACCATTCGCAATTACGACGGCTTGCTTTACACCTTTGCCTACAACAGGCAGACTGTGGGAGACCCCAATAAGGCCACAAACTTTGTTCGCCGACTTCTCAATGATACGGGCACCGCGACCTTAGATCAAGTCAAAGACGATCCTCACAGCCCATTGTTTCAAAGGGCGCTTCAACAGATTCTGGAGTTCCACGACAAACGAATCCTGGCGTATCGCGATAAGCTGATGAAATCTGTAGTGGCCTGTATCGTCGACTGCAATGCCAATAACTCTCATGAAAGTAAGCATTCACCCTCAACCTCGCTGGACACCTGATCTAATGTGTCTTGTGGTACGCTAGGTCTCTCGCTTGGAAATGCTTTACGCGATCTGAAGGAAACCTTAACTGCTCATAAAAGCCGAGACGGTAATAATTGCTCCGGTAGGGCCACTGTCACATCTTCTACATCTGAAAGATGGTGTGACCTCTCCCACTTTGTCGGGCGACTCGCTTCATACTTAGGTATGGTCCGCGCCATCATCATCGCTCGCAGACGTATCCCAGAGCTATTCGAGAATTTCAACATCGTTTTCCTGCCGTCTAGCAATCCTTTGCCGAATCCAATCACATGTCTTCAACCTTCGACAATGACAGCTGCAAAGCGCCGAAGCCTCCGGACGGCCAAGGCAATTATCGGCCGCATGGTTTGGGAACCTGCAGAGTTAGCCAAGTACCAGGGATATGCTGAAGAACTCCAGCGCTGCGGACTAGATGATCTCATCTTTAAGCAGTGTGCAAGAGAATCTTTCCACCCCATTGTTCATTGCGAGATTCTCGTTCTTGATTGGCTGTGTGGACAACATCCCAGCGGAACTACTTCCATCCCCTTTTTCCGGGACTTTCGGTATATCGGGTGTAGCAAGCCAACGTGCCGCCTCTGCGAATACTACTTTGCTGCTCACAGAAGCGGCATACAAGTTCGCCGGGGACACAAGAACGTCTACCTGAACTGGATTGTTCCCAACGTCACGGATGAAAGCCCGGATTGGGCCAAAGAGAAGGATAGTCTGATTGACAAAGTATTGGGAGGTGTCCGGCGGGATGCGCTCTCGGCTCTGGAGGAGAAGGTCACTGACCACAAGAGATGGGACTCAGACACCTTTTCATATCAGCAGACGTTCCAGTCTCTGGCTAGCACGTCTGTTCGTGGCACCGACCTGGCTTCCGTGATGAGTCTTTTATCAATTGCTGAAGGAGGACCATCGTGCCGCTCTCAGATATCAGTGATTGTCGATGATGATTCTTGGAGCGTTGCAGGTCACGCGGACCAAGAGGCCGAGGACTCTGATGATGATGGAGGGGCTCTGCTTTTCTCCGGTAGACGCAGGTGATATTCAAGCTCAATTTGTTGAAATGGGCACAATATGCGAAGCAACCTTCACCTAGTTACACTTCTGTGTGCCTGGCTATTTCTTGTGTGCTGCAGCGAGTATTTCTACTGGTTTCATATAGTCTATATTCATATCGTTGTCGCCGTTGTCGCCGTTGTCGCCTTTCTCGTTCGTTTTGTTTCAGGTATTATCGCCTATTTCTGTCCCTAATAGTCTCGTCCTCAGTAGGCATAAGTCGGTACAAAGAACATACGCCGTACAGACAGAAAACTTACGTAAACTTTCTTGAACACCCGGATTCCCTTTTATTTGCCTTCAATCGTTTTGACGGATGCTCCATACAAATGGAGCACAGCAATATTGCAGCTGCATCACGATGACGAGGGCATCCCCTGCGAATCAGAGCCTTCCCCGCAGCAGCTGATCGCCGATCTCCCGGTGACAGGTAGCCCTCAGGGACCTCATTCGGGGGGTTTTCAGGGGCAGTTCGTCCCGCTAGGGCAGATGAATACCACCATGCGGGGTAGCTACCCCAACAGGGCACCTGAAGGAGCTTAGGTAGGTAGCTCCCTCTCTCACTGATGCGTCATCGACGTCACTAGTCCGGAGCTTTCCCTCCAGCCCAGTCGATTTGCAGCTCATAGTGCAGCTGAAGTAGGCAGCCCAGCAGCTGGCCCCCTGTCCTTCAGCTGCTTCCGCTCGTCATTTTGACTTCAATTGCGTCTCCAAGACACGTGGGACAAGCCCAGATCTTCCTTGTTTTGCCTGCCGCCAACAGTCCCGAGGGTAGCCAGCCACCAGGGGTAGATTGCAAGTTCGTCGCCTTGTCCATCCCTCAAAACCAGCTCTCTCCCTGCTTTTTCAGGCCCTCTCACACAGCTACGAACTTTTCGGTACTCTCTTCAGCATCAACTCCAATCCTCTCGGCGTCCGAAAGCTGTCTTGTAACTAAACACCTACCAGTCTGCCAGTCATTCGCCAGACGCCAAAATGATGTCCGCAAGACCCCTCGCTCGCTCGACGCTCCCTAGAGCTACTCGTGCTCTTCGAGCTCCCCGTCAACAGCTTCGCTTCCAAACGACCACTACCTCGTCATCAGCGAGCGCAAGCGGAGGCAGCTCACACTTTGGAGCTGGCGTCGCCGGAGGACTCGCAGGCGCCGGTCTCTTCTACGCAATCTACTCCTTCACCCCCGCCGGACGCACCGCATCCAAGGTCAACAAGGCCGCCAAGGAGGCAGAGAAGAAGTACCAGGTTGCCGCGAAGAAGCTGCAGGAGAACACCCCGTCGCCCGACCAAGCCATCGACTCCATCAAGCAGTTCGCCTACTCCTACGTCGGCTGGATCCCCGGCGGTCGCTCCTACGTCGACTCCGCGTTTGACGACTTCGAAACTGTCCGCAAGAACCACAAGGAGGAGGCCGACGAGATCATCAACGATGCCTACAAGCAGTTCCAGGAGGTCGCCAAGGCCGGTCTGAGCCTGGAGGCCGTTCACAAGGCGTGCGAGGTTCTCGCCGACCTGTCCAAGAAGATTGCAAACCTGTCCGGCGATGCCATCTCCGACATTGTTGACAATCACCCTCAGCTGAAGGAGAGGCTCGGTGGCAACATTGACCAGCTCAAGCAGCTGGGCGACCAATACGGCCCTGAGGCGAAGAAGCAGGTCGATGAGACGTGGAAGCAGATCAAGGACATCCTTGCGGGAGGCCTTACCGCTAGCAACTTCGACAAAGCCCGCAAGTTGATTGAGGACAAGACTCAGCAGGTCAAGAAGCTCGGAGACGAGGCTTGGAAGAAGGCACTCGAGGAGGCGAAGCCCTACCTCGACAAGAACCCCAAGGTCAAGGAGCTTCTGGAGAAGAACGCCTATGCACTGAAGCAGGGCAATGCGAAGGAGGTATTCGAGAAGGCCAAGTCTGCTGTCGACTCTGGCGACCTTGGTGGCTTGGAGAAGTATGTTGGCGACGCTGTGGATAAGGCCAAGTCTAAGGGCTCACAATTGGGCGGAAGCTTCGGTGGCCTGGATCAGTACTTCAAGATGATCCCTGACGGCGACCAGATCATTCCCAAATTGAAGCAATTGAGGGAAGTCGCGGACAAGCACAAGGAGGAGGGAGAGAAGTTGTTCAAGGAGACTCTGGAAGAGGTCAAGAAGGTCCTCGAGGCGAAGGGAAAGAAGGCGGAGGAGATCGCCAATAAGGCCAAGGAGGAGGCCAAGTGAGAGGCTGCATGATGCATCAGCCGTCTAGCCTTCCTCGATCACTCTTGTAAAATAACCCTAAGCGTAAAGTAATTTTACCAAAAGAACTTCCATTTATCACTCTAGAACACCTTGAACCCACCTGGGACGTTCTTTTGAAACAGGCCTTCAGGATCATACTTCTTGCTGACAGCCTGCAGCCTCGCTTTTACCTCTGGTCCGTAACTTCCGATCGGATCTTGCGTGATGTCTGCGTAATTAAGATATTGAAAAGGGATTAGAAGTCCGCGCTGTTGCAGCATGTCCTTGTGCGCGTCAATGATGCTCTGCATCCCTGCTTGCACCATCTCATCGTCTTCCCGGTTCGTGTAAGCTGCTGTCAAAACCGACATCACCTCGTCTTTTGCCTCGGGTGTCAGCCCGAGCGAGTTGGTTCCGTTGGTCACTGGATGGGGCTGGATGAGAAGGACGAGCTGAAGCCCCTCTATGTGTGCTAAAAGCTTAGTTCCTTCCTCCCAGGTTCTGAACATCTCCGAGTAAACGCTGGAGTCGCCGTTCTTGAAGGAGTAGACGATATCGATTGCACTGTCCAAATGAACTCAAGGCACGCGAAGTGGTAATCAATGTCAAGCTTACCGCGTGGTATTCGGCGGAAGAAGGCCGTTCGCCTCCGAAGTCATGGAACTAGCATTCCCAATCCGCAGCGAACTTCCAATCTGCGGCTGAATCGCCGTGAACTGCTGATAAACAGGCGGATTCTCCACGGGCTTGACATAATACAGCGCGTCGCCGACTGCGTAGTTGCCCTGGTCGAAGAGCAAAGACATGCCCATATCAGCAGCATCGTCAAAGTTCTCCGCACTCATGAAGTCGCTGAACGCCTGTGCATGCGCCTCCAGGACCTCGTTCGTGTACTCAAAGGCCACGGTGCCGCCCCACATATCGCCCATCGGGAAGGTTGGCACGTCGATGCGGGTGACGATGCCGAAGTTGTTGGAGCCGCCTTTCAGCGCGAGCCAGAGGTCCGCGTGGGAGGTCCGCGTGGGAGGACGCCGTGGCTTCGACGATGGCGCCGCTGGCAAGGACGATTTGGTAGGTGTGGATGTTGTCGCAGACCCAGCCGTGGCGGCGGGCGAGGTAGTGGATGCCGCCTGAGAACGAAGCTTAGCACCGGTTCATCTGTCGGAAGGATCATCATATTGGTGTAGCTTACCACCTGTTGCAAGACCTCCGACGCCAATGCCGGTTACTCTCCCGCCCATGACGGTCAGATTGTGAGGGACGAGTTGTGGGTAGATATCGCTCCAGATACCACCGACCCCTAACGACGCTACAGTTTTTTCCTCGTTCAATACGAGAGAGTTCAGCTTACGCAGGTCAACGGTGATGCCTTGGTCGATGTTGGCTGAGCCGGGCCAGATCATGTGGCCCCCGCTCCGGATGGCGAATTGAGGGGGTGCGTGGGAACATGTTGCGTCTCTCCTAGTGATTAGCTTGATGAACTGAGAGACTTCGTGGGCGGTGTCGGGTTGTAAGATGCATCCCGGCCGGATGTCGCGTTCCTGGCCGGAGTAGTATGACGAGATCGATTCGTTGTAGATTGGCGTCTCTGGGTATGCTACGCGGTTGGGTATGAGGGATTCGAGGAGCTGGCAGTAGGCGTTTGCATCTTGTAATGCAGAGGTAAAAGCTGTCAGGATAATCAGCAAGATGAGGTAAGTTATGGCAGGATGACTTTGAGGCATGGTGATTATTCTTAAGACATGAGATAACACCCATCAAGTCTGGTTTTGTGACAGGGGAGCTGATTGTAATATCTTTCTTGCTTCCGCATAAGGATGACGAGGCGTCGGTGCAACTGCGGCCATTCTTGCGCAACAGCACCGAGATTTCGGGGTAATGCACGATGTTCACGCGGGGTTGACAAGGAAGCGTAGTCTTGGGCATTTAGGACGGAGGAGATCTTTGCTTGTATGGGAAGGTAAGCCTTGGGGGATAGGGTTACACGACATGGAAGGATCGAGGCGACTCTGCACGACGTCTCACTGAAGGAATCCAATTACGAACCCGCTTCAGTTTGAAGGTAAGCGGCTGGTAACAGCGTCTTGGTTGATCGATTGAAACCCCGACGTCTAAGCCAACCTGGCTCTGAAGGACAGGAATGGCCATGATCTTTCCTTCGACAGGTCCATTGAGGTTAAGCAAAGTACATAGGTAACTGTTGATGGCTGAAGCTTACTGCTCCTCTGCCCGCTTGTGAGTTCCTTTTCCTCCTACTTTGTATCTTTGACTTGTTTGATCCAAAAACACCTTCGAGGTTTCAAGTGCAATGAATTTGAGGTCATGGGTAGATACTTATGGTATGACTATGAACGCTCTTTCGCTCCGCTACACCCGGGCAGCTAACTCATGCGGCGAATAGCCTCCACGATGAGGTTCGCAAGCTCCTTGGTACGAGACAACTGCGCCATATGCCCTGCATCAAGTCGATAGACCTTTGCCTCCGCACCGGCCGCGACCGTCTCCTGCATCTGCATGGGAATGATCTGGTCTCGTTCACAAATGATGTAGTCGACAGGCACGTCGTGCCACCCGGCGTATTCGATCTTCGTGCCCCATCCATGCGCCGGATGATGCACAAACTCATCGATCCACGGCTTGGCAGCCTCGGCGGACATATCGTTGAAGAACGCCATATCATCAACAGGGCCCTGGGTTCCCTTCTCTTCCTTTTCAGGAGTCAGCCACTGCCACCAGAGAACAAGGTAGCTCATCTCACATCGATCTTCATAAACGGCAACGGCCGATGCTCAAATCCAACCGGCAGAAAGGCGGCCGTAATCCCGACGATTTGTCGAATTCCACCCCTCTTTGCTTCATCTTCGTAGGCTGACTGGGTCAGGCCCTTCATGGCGCCAGCTCCGATGAAGCCGCCGGCGGAATGCAGGACTAGAATCACGCCATCACTTCCGCATCTGTCTACGAACGGTTCGAGCTCGGTTCGGATACCCTGCGTGTCATCGGCAATGGTGAGCCCGCGAGGCTCCCGTTTTGATGAGGTGCCACCGCTGGTGATGGTTCCCACATGGATTGAGGGGTACCCGGCTTTCTTGAGTTCGTCGACAAGCGGCCCGAAGGTGGCGATGCTTTCATATAAGCCCGGCACGATGAAGATTCCTGGCGCCATGGTGGTCGTTGGGATGGCGGTAGATGAGTGATGGTATCAAATATCGACCGCAGAGAAGTCGACGTTCGAAAAGGTTGATTTTATGTGTGACGATCATGCGCTCAATGGTTCTAGTGCTGACTTAAGGAACGACCAGGCAACTGCCACCAGGAGAGGTGGCGTCGAGAGACGCGTTCTGGAGTAGCCTCTTTGAGAAATTGCCTTGCAGCTGCTGCCACATTCTCCATAGAATCCAAGACACTGTCTCACTAGCTTACATGCGATTAGCCACTCGGCTGAGGCAATATCTTATTTCTTCTCACCTTCCCATCAACCTCTCAATGGCAATTATCACGAGTAAGGAATCGAATTAGTCATTGTCTTGAGAGGTTCGCGATGCACAATTGACAGAATGATTCAACACGGCTTTAAGAGGCTCGGTTGCTCTAGCAATAGGTTTCGATGTGTACCCTTTGAGTCGGCCTTGATGTCCTGGCCAACCTGCTGCGACGACCTACATCAAAAGTTAAACTAATCATAGAATTACTTCGTCAAAATGGAGCCGAATAACGATAGCTGAAGTTGTAATGCCATACTATCCTCTACAAACCGGCACGGAAGTTCCCCTGTCTATAGTTTGTCGCTCCTGTCTTGACGGCCAGACGTTTCTCTAAATCGCCCAGGCAGTGATGGATGCTTTCGTTGATGTCGAACTCCCATATGTCCTTTGCCTTTGTCCGGACTTCATATTCTATAGCTTTGAAGTCTTTTCCAACCTCGGTCTGACCCTCATATAGCTCCCCAATCCGCCGGCTTCCCTCCACAAGTCGATGTCCCCTGTCCCGACGACATTGATCATATGCTGCAAACGCTGCGGAGATGTCATCCCGACCTTCAACTCGGTCATCGGCCAACAAAGACGCCAGAGTAGCGGCATCCTCGATGCACAGTCCGGCTCCAGCGCCCTGATGAGGTGTGCTCGCGTGGGCAGCATCGCCGATGAGACAGATGCGCCCTCTGGAAAAGGCCGGAACGGGGTGGTCCCCGAGGTCGAATAATCCCCACTAGATTTTGTCAGTTTTGGTGGTTTTCAATGTGTCTCCAAGTAGTCATGGAGTATGGACTGCACCCACTCTGTCGACAGACTTCATCCTCTTGACCAATCGTCGTAATCTGGGGGACAGGCCCTCAGAATCCGCATAACAGCCTTCCTCTCCGACTGGTAGAACAAAATTCGTGGTGCTGGGCCAGTCTCCATCGCTTGTGCAATGCATCACTATGTTCAGGATGGTGCCATTTGCTACTGGGTAAGTAACAATATGCCGCTTATTGGCAGACTGGGCGATTGAGTCAGGAAGATCATGCCATAGGAAGATCTAGGATCACTTACCCACAGGTTCGAGCCCATTGCCCGTTTCTTTCCAATTATCTCCAGAGCTTCGTCCATTGGGATCAAGCCACGATAGCAGTGCTTGTGCGTGAATCCGCACGTCGCAGACGGATGGTCGCTTCCCACGACGATTTCGCGGGTGCGAGATTTGATTCCGTCGCACCCGACAATGGCGTCTGCTTCGGCAGTAGAACCATCCTGGAACACCATTCTCAGTTTTCCTGAAGGACCGTATGGCTCTTCAACACGGTCTAGCTGCTTATTGAACTTGGCCACGTCTTTTGGAAGGTGTTGAATCATTCCGTCCAGAAAATGAGCCCTGTGACAGCCCCTGATGCCAGCTTCTGCGTCTCCAAGGGTGAAGATGGGCTCATCGTCTTTCTTCTCATCTGAGCCGTCGAAAAAAGTCCAAAGAATGTCTGGTTGAGCGACCCTGTCAAAAACCTGGTATATGACTGGGTCGCAAGCCTTCATGGCTCTGGTGGCATTCGGGGTGATGCCCAATCCTGCACCAATTTCGCCGAAGGCTTGCGCTTTTTCGTATATGGTGCAAGGGACGTTGCGCTTGACGAGCGAAATGGCCAGGGCTACTCCGGCGATTCCGCCGCCGATAATGGCGATTTCGAAGTCTTTCTTGATGGGCGCCATGTTGGTCTGGTAGTGTGAAGAAACAGGACGTCTAGTCGAGTACCGTACAATGAAGTGAGGGGAAATTCATTGTTGTCATCTTGTTGGGTATTTATTTTGTCTGATGATAAGGTTCTGCCGGATGTGACATTAAGCGTAATAAGTCCTCGGTACATGAGGTTGAGTTTCCGTAATGCAACTAGTGTGCCTCTACCACGCGAAAGACGAGCTCGCGACTACAGCAACAATCATTTGCGTTATTGATCATGCTTCATAGTATCCGAAGCTGTACTCCGAAGTTTGGCTTAGTCCTCTCACTGCCAGGATTCAGGCCTTCGGACGTCAAAATGCGACTCGCCCATCTCGCGTCGCGAATAGTCCGAGCAAATCATCTTTCGCATGTACACTCAATGCCAGTCACAATGCAGTGCGTTTTTACTAGGATAAGAGCTCCTGTTAGCTTTATCATATCTACGCGTCAAAGCTCTTGCGTCGGACTCAATCTCCGTCTTCAGCCGGTGACGTAGGAACTTTGAATCAACATGAGATGAAGTACATTGCCCCATACCCCGCGTCGGGCCCCGAACGCCGGGAAGAGTTCGCGTGTCCGCGGGAATTCCGGCACGAGTGTGCGACTGCCAAAGTGAGGAATTTCATTTGACGGGCTGTTACGGTTCAGAATTCAAAATACTATGCATGGTTCAAAAGCTCAGCTACATGTACCAATTATTCAGGATTTGTAGTCATCGATACACGCGTGTACATTACAACGTCCAAGACTTTGAAGATGACGTTTTGTGCCAGCTACCGCGAGTTACCCCTCTTAGAGCGTAAACAGATTTGTGTCCCTTCCCTCTGCCTTCAGCTTCTTGTTCGCTCTAGTCAGCATGACCTTCATGATAGCGCAAGTAACGATACTCAGCGCGGATGAGGCCATCATCAGCAGGTTTGCCATGACGTATCTCGGACTATCTGTCGATGGAAAGAAGTAGGGGCTCCAGATGTTGCCAAGTTGACTGAGCAGGTTAATAATAGCTGTCGCACACGCCCTCTTCTCAGGCGTCTGGTTCAGGGTGGAGCTAGCCCAGCTGAACACCATTGCGTTACTCGAGAAGCAACCGCAGATGTACAGGAAAGCAGCAACATAGCGAGCGGCGTTGTTGATGGTCGATACTGAAATGATGAAGCCGATGCATGCAACTCCCTGAGGCACTGAGATATGGAAACCGCGCTCCTTGCGACGATCGGAAGAGAATGCCGTTAGGAAGGCAACGACCGTCGCGAGAAGATAGGGCGGCGCGGTCAAGATCAGGGTCAGGGTGTTGTTGCCGAGCTTGAAGCCCTTCACAATCGTGGGAAAGAAGTTGTTGAATCCGTAGGCGCTGTGATTGGCCGTAAGCATGACCACCTATTATATGTGTGTTAATCTCTAAGGTTTCTTTCACAACGAGCGCGGATAGGCAACAACTTACGAAGACCCATGTTCGGGCATCCTTGACAGCGAGCTTAAGTCCATTCCAAACACTTGAATCGGCTTCCGGAAGCGAGACTCTGTCCCTCCGGATACGCTCAACCGCAACCTTCTGCTCCTTATCGGTGAGCAACCACTTCGCAACGCCCGACTTCTGGCCCGGGAAATCCGGGAGAAGCATAGCCCCAAGGATGGCCGCGGCGAAACTGCCTGCACCCTCAATGATGAAGAGCCACTGCCATCCGGCGATACCCCGAGCTCCCTCAAGACCTGAGAGGACGCCGGCTGCGATGAGTCCCGAGAATGCCGTCGCAAGGAGAACGCCAGAGTATAGAATAGCGGTGCGAAATGCAAGCTCCTTTCGAGGATACCAACAACTCAGAAGGTACATGGCACCCTGAACCAAATAGGTCAGCGTGATTCAAAGAGGAAGTATGTGTCAGGACCAACCGGAAAGAAAGGAGCTTCCGCAATTCCCAAAAAGAATCGGATGACGAGAAGGTGTGTATAGTTCCCTGCTCCTGCTGTAGCGGCGGAGACAATTGACCAGAGAGCTGTCCATGCGGGAATGTAGAGAGATGGTCGGGTTCGGGTAAGAAGCATGTTACTTCGCCATTGTTAGCAGTGATCATGCGTGAGAGTTACAGAGAAGGCCACTTACCTTGGAAGCTGCATAAGCATATAGCCAATATTCAAGATGGACACAGCAACATTGAACTGGTTGCCAGTGAGTCCAAGATCCTTCTCAAAGGTGCTCAGTCGTGCTTGACTAAAGTGGAGTGATGATTAGTTTAAGAACCCACGAGCATACCAGTTGCCGCGATTTGAGACTTACGCAATGTTGTTTCTGTCGAGGTAGTTGAAAAGATAGAGAATCCAAACAACCGGTACCAACGTGAAGTCAAGCTTCCTCGTAAGACTCTTCTCAACGGCGGCATACTCTTCCTCGGACATCCCCAGATCATCGCTATTGATGTCTTTCTCAGACACGAAGTCCTTTTCGCCAACGGGAAGCGTGCTGTCGATGTGGTCTGAGGTGGCCTGCATGGCTTCTTGCTTTGTCTCGGCTTCGCGGGCGGCCATCTTGCACGCCTGTTGGGTTTTCGAGAAAGCGTGTGCTGAGAAGCTCTCGAACCTTGGGTCTTCGGACTCAGAGATATAAGAATCAACGGCTCGACTATGCGAACAACCAAGGACTTGAAGTTCAGCAGCAAAGTCTCTGAAGTCGATGAAGAGAAAGTCTCCAGGCCCTGGGAAAACAATTTTGGAAACCAACCGTCGTCTGTCCTCTTTTAAACTTCATGCCAGAAAGAGACACCAATCACCCTCGACTTGATGTCTTTTGTTGCCCAGACTTGGGCATAGCCCAGTTCGATCTTGCAGAAGGCAAACAACAGGATGTTCACCCCAACTTCCTACCCCGCATACCCCGAAACGACCCCAGATTCTGGCGTGTCCCACAGACACCCAGCTCTCTGGCTGTGGAATATGGCACCTGTAAGCTTATTGCGTTCGTCTCCTCTTCCCCAGACCCGCAATCGAAAGATGAATTGGCCGTCATGTTCTTGGATGACGGAGCAGTCCTGCTGTACCGGAGAAGCGCGATGGACTGCTCCGTCTTTTCGGGCCAGTCCAGCCACTCAAAATCACCATCCAAACCCGTTAGACTGAAGCCAAGGCCAAGATTCCAGTGTTCACGGAGCTACCCGCGAGTCAGCGGAGAAGACCGTGAGCAGGAGTAGTCCGTGAATAGGAGGAGGGGTTTTCCCGTGAGGCTACTCTAGGAAATGTAAGGCACTCATGATGTCGGGAGCCACGCGCACGTGGTTACGACGACCGACCCAATTGTGTTCACCGGTGGTCCGGCTGCTTCCAGACACCAATAGTAGTGACCGTAAGTTCCCAACCTCGTCATATGGTCTGCTCGCTCCGGCATTGTGGGGCATTAGACGGAAGATTGCGGGGACTGACTGGGCGTGGAATGATGACGATTCCAGAGCTCCTGATTTGTAGCTGGATATCGCGAGCCCATTGAGAGATTTCCACTCTGGCAGATTATGTTGACCTGAGATGTCCAATGAGGAGAGTTTAGAAAGGGCCGTTAAAGGAAGAAGATTAGAAGCTTGATGTACTGCATAGTAGAACAAAAAACACAAGGGAGAACATGACCAGAACGCAGCGTGGGGAAAGTAACACACATTGATCGAGGATTCAGATTATTGCCGATGCAAATGCGCTTATGTTGATTCTCTACCAAAATATGCAGTTGATGTATCATGCCCAAAACGCCGCCTCGAGATGACGTTTACAAAAGCTCTACCACTACAGCATCATTCGCTCTGTCCAAGGGCAACTCGCTTGATGTAGTTGAGTGCACTGCCAGCCCGCAGCCACTCGATCTGATTCAACTCGTACGAGTGATTCAGCTTCGCCTTCCACCTCGACCCTTCCTTCGTGACGACCTCCATCGTGACCTGTTTCCCGGGTTGCAATTCTCCCTCCTCGACATCCAAAAGCGTGATCTTATCTCCATCCCGAATCTTGTCGTAGTCGGCAGGGTGAGCGAATGTTAGAGGGAGCATTCCTTGCTTCTTCAGATTCGTCTCGTGAATTCTGGCAAAACCCCGGGTGATGACAGCAACGCCACCCAGATATCGGGGCTCCAGCGCAGCGTGCTCGCGGGAGCTGCCTTCGCCGTAGTTGTTGTCGCCAATGATGCACCACCTGATACCCGCTTCCTTCAAGCTCCGTGCTGCTTGAGGTACGGGCTTGATCTTGTCGCCATCTACGGGGTCCTTGGCCTTGCCAATCATCTGGAGGGTGCTTGCATCTGGCAGGAAGTCGTTGGTGGCGCCGAGGAGGAGGTTGTTGCTGATGTTCTCGAGGTGGCCGCGGTAATTGTACCAAGGACCTGCGGGGGAGATGTGGTCTGTTGTACACTTGCCACGGACCTTGATGAGGACAGTCAGGTTACTCGCGTTTCCTGGCTGCCATGGCGCAAACGGCGTTAGGAGCTGTAGTCGGTCGCTCTTAGGATCGATGTTGACGGTCAACTCCGAAGTGTCGGTCATCACTGGCGGTTGGAATCGATCGGCGCCAGGGAAGAAGGCGACGGGAAGCTCTTCCGCTTTTGGAGGTGTGAATCGGAAAGGCGTTGTCGCGCCGGGCACAGGAATGGCGTCTGTGATGGGGTTGAAGGTCAAGTTGCCTGCGAAAGCGAAAGCTGTCGCCAGCTCTGGGGATGTGACAAAGGAGTGGGTTGCAGGGTTGCTATCGTGTCGGCCAGTGAAATTTCTGTTGAAGCTGGAGATGACGGAGTTCTTTTCAGCCCCCTTGACATCGACATCTTTCCTATCCCATTGACCGACACAAGGCCCGCAAGAGTTGCTCAAGACAGTTGCACCAGCTTGTCGTAGCGTCTCAAGAATACCCTCCTCTTCAGCTGTCGCTCGAATCTGTTCGCTCCCTGGGCTGACCAAGAATGGTGTCTTTGGACGATCCAGCCCAGCCTTCTTCGCCTGTATCACAAGGTCGCGGACCTTTTCGAGATCCTCGTACGAGCTGTTGGTACAGCTGCCCACGAGGCTGCAGCTCAGATTCGTAGGCCAAGAGCTTTCGCTAACATGGTCTTTGAACTGAGAGAGGGGGTGGGCGAGGTCGGGAGTGAAGGGGCCGTTGATGTGGGGTTCGAGGGTCGATAGGTCGATTTCGATGATGTCGTCGTAGTATCGGTCGCTGCCTTCGTCGGCAATAAGAAGCTCTTGCTTGAAGGAGTCGGCGTACTTGGCGATGCCCTTCCGTTTTGTTGCCGAAAGATATCGTGACATGGCTTCCGAGTATGGGAATATGCAGGACGTCGACCCGATTTCTGCGGACATGTTGCAGACTGTAGCCATCGCAGTCGCTCCGAGGGTTTCGGTGCCGGGGCCAAAGAACTCGATGATCCTTCCTTTACCCCCAGAAACCGTGAGGATACCCGCTAGCTTGCAGATGATGTCTTTCGAAGAGCTCCATCCCTGGAGCTTGCCCGTCAGACGCACGCCGACCACCTTCGGACACGCGAGTTCCCAAGGCATGCCGGACATTGCATCAACCGCATCGGCGCCGCCAACGCCAATTCCCAGCATACCCATGCCACCCGCGTTCGGTGTGTGAGAATCCGTACCAATCATCAGACCACCAGGGAAAGCGTAGTTCTCAAAGATGGTTGTGTGAATGATACCGGCGCCCGGTTTCCAATAACCTATCCCGTATTTCTTCGTCGCGGAACTCAGAAAGGCATACACCTCCCGGTGGTCGCTGGCAGCTCTTGACAAATCCTCCTTGTCTCCCTTTTCGGCCACGATCAAGTGGTCGCTATGAACCGAAGTTGGGACTCTGACTCGCGGCAGACCAGCGCTTATGAATTGGAGCAACGCCATGGTCGCCGTCGCGTCATGACAGGCAACCCGATCCGGTCGCAGACGCAGTATCGTCTTGCCTCTTTTTATTTCGTCGAGAACCCATCCTTCTTCACCGGGTATCAGATGGCTGTAAAGAACCTTTTCAGACAGTGTCAGGGGTCGTTTGTTGGATTTTTGGACGTCGCGGAGGGCTTGTAGCCGAAGGGCGTAGTCTAGAGTGTTGTACTAGAAACAAGTCAGAAAACCTTCCAATCGTTTAAAGCAGTCAAGAACAACTTACCGGCTCTAGAGGACTCAAAGCTACTTGCCCTGATGGAGTTGCGAAATGTCTTGTCCGCGCAGCACGAGACCCTTGTCGGAGTGACGAGCATGCTTTTGACCGGGCCTCCCTCAACAGCGTGAACGACATGATTGCAACATCTGCACCAACAAGTCAACCCGCCAAGAGCGGGGGAATACAGCCATCTTTTTCACTTGTGATCTGGTGCGCAAAGATGTTCAAATCTTCATGTTTCGCGACGCCAATTCTCGAAGAGCTACGATTCCTCGGTTGCCAGATGCTGGACAGTTCCGTCCTCAAGGCCATTTTGGGCAAGAGACGGAGTAGTCCAGGTGTTGTGCAGGGATCTGCTAGCGGGCTACTCCGTCCACCACCAAAAACAATAGTCTAGCCGGAGTAGTCCGCTTCCACGCTCTAGAGCCACAGCAACTGAGACTGCTGATTCCACTAAAATAGGATTCTCCTGAATGGCTGGAACACTTCGGCAAAATGCTGACGGAGAACGGCATAATCAGTAGCTTGGGTTGGGAAAGTTGCCCATCTCATACGGGTCGCCGATGCCGGCTAATGGAAAGCTCCAGCTGAATTCCGACTTGTCGAAGTCGGCCAGGAAAGTCTCGATTTCCGGAACGTAATCGTTGGATCCTCCATGGAAGGGTGGTTCGGGGTAGACGCCTTGCCAGTGCACTGCGTCTTGAGAGTGCGCCATGGCCACAGCGGACGAGCCCGGCATCTGGTGCCAAGCAGCGTCGGTTCCGTTGAGCGGGATGTGGGCGAGATCTGCCTGCTGGGCCGTTGCGTCATAGACGGAATGCCCTCCGTCAGCGTGGTCCAGGGCGTTTTGGCCATCCTCGAGCCGGTCTGCACCAAGTGGCATGTACAACCGAGGGTTCTTTGAGGGCATATTTCCGGTGTAGAGCTTTCGGATAGTGAGGTCAACAATTGCGCCGAAACTTCGTTGTCCCTTTTTTACAGATGGCCACCACTCGCCGCCGACAGTAAGCAGGCTCCAGCATGTGCGAAGGCTCTTCGACAAGTCCGCCGTTGAAGCGTTTTGACGAACTGTAGAACACGTCCAGAACGAGTATATGAGGGTTGCTCCAGCTGCAAAAATGTTCTGTACTGTGCGCCATCCATGATGTAAACCTTGCATGTCGTGCAGAGCCTGATAATTGTGCAGTATTGATGCGGCGTTGTTGAAGCAGACCTGCAGTGACTTTGGAGAGGGATTGCGGATCGCTTGCGACGGTTGGAATAGCATAACCATAGTTGTGTGGTACTTGACCTTCAATTTGATCTGCCACATCCGCCGTTGTCTGTTGTCGATTCCCGGAAAGTCGAACGTCTCGCTAGAAACCCGATCCCACCAGTTCACGAGCTCTTCTTTTATTCTTGCTTGTTGAGCTGGCGGATTTTGCGGCAGAGGAAACCATGCAGAATCGCATGGAAGATGGTATAATTGCAGTTTGACGTCGGAGACCATGCGGTCTAGCTCAAATTGATATCTTGCAAACCGCAAAACGGCTGCAGAGAAAGACAATGGGATCGTGCCGCTCGCCGACCCAGGGTGCGCGGGAGGAGACTCGGGCAACTTAATATCGAATGTTTCGTCGCGAAAGCCGAGTGGTCGCCCTTGTATGGAAGATACAGATCTGAGGGTGGTTAGTAACGGATGGCAGGGCTGCAAAGATTCTCCCAGGGAACTTACCTATCGAGAGAATATATCGTAAAGAATGTCAGACGTCTGATCTGTTGATTCTCAAAGTCTGCAGGCTCGATTGTGTTTAACGGCTCTCTATGTATGCCCAGCTCTACACAATGAGCAAGAGCAATATGGATTAGAGTCCATAGATTTACCTCCGCTGGTGTGAGCATGCTGTGTACGATGAGAACAACCAACGCCTGGATTGAAGATAGAGAGATTTGGGAAAAGCAATCCTTGGAGAAATGGAGAGCTGCTCGGTAGAATCTTTCTGGTGGGAATTCGTATACTCGTCCCCTAACCTTGACAATGGCCGCAATGTTGAAGACCATGAAGAGTATAAAAGCCACAACTGGCATAGGAACGGAATGAACGCCTTGGTCGCCGGGTAGTCTCTGTCTGCCATTCCACCGGAACGCTTGCATCGTAGAAGGCCAGCCATGTGGGAAGGGGTCATCGTCTAGTGAACAGCTAAACGTCGAGTACAGGGCATCGAGCGCGCTCAAAAGAGAAGTCGGTTCTAGGACTGGATAATCGGGATGCATCCAACGGACATAGGTGTGTACAAGCTTGATCGCATCTTCTTTCCTTGGTAATTCCTGTTTGTTTCAAATCAGTACCCAAATCCCGCTGTGTAAAGTCCCGCAAAAGTTATGAGACGAACCTGGCGTAAGAAAATATGTAAAGAGCGATTATACTGTTTCGAGATATCAGTCGGTACTGACGTGTCGTACCATTCCGATGAAGGCCCTTGAGCTTGCACATCTTCCAATAACGCCGCCGGAGTTGAGCCAGCGCTCGAAGGAGACGCCCCAATGAGGTTCGTGAACAAGACACCGGAGCTTGAGCCCAGATAGTGTTTTTGGCTTGAGTCGGAGTTGAGGGACAACATTCCCAGGTTCATGGCAACTGAGTGCGCGCGGTCCGGGAACTGCTCGTCGTGATCGTAGGAGCCCGCGGCCTCCGCGGGACGCTTGAGAGACTGCCGTTGGGACCCCAGACTTGCGGTCCGGCCCGTTGGCTGACTGCCCGCCCGGCCGGACCTAGGCGACGGCGTTGAGACGTTGTCGTCTTCAAGGTCCCCACCACCGCCGACGGCCGCCGAGCCCTTCGGGTCCGGGAACGCATCGATCTGCGGGCCGGTAGAGAGGTCAACATCGGGGAGTCGCGATTTGATGATGTCTTCGAGCCATTGAATCCTTGCCCGGGCAGCACTTGCGAAGCTATCGTCCGGATCGGGCCGTCAGCGCGGAACATAATCTTTTTTGACTTGCAGCCAACAACAAGGGGTCTAGCTCGTGAAACCGAGCCGGTGGGATGGTGCTCGTATAGCTTTGCGAACACGCGGGTATCGACTTACTTGCGAGGGACCAGCAAACCCGAGTTCTGACTGTCGACATCGAGGCAAGTTTCGCCGGCTTTTGCGCAGTTTGTGCAGGCAGGGACTTCTCCGTCGCACTGGTAAGTAGTGAGTATCCAGACACGTAAAAGTCATTGGGCCGGAGTAACGCGGTCCCAGCAGACTAAACGGCACGTCAGGGGGACGGGAGCTGAGCCGATGTGAGAGAGGAGAAAAAAGGTCTCACCTTGATCCGTCTCGTGCGACAGCGTCGACACGCCAGACGCACTTTCTTTGGCGGATTCATCCGCGATGACATCTCCCGTGAGGTTGGGTGAGCGTTGCGATTAATTTTTGTCCTCTGTTGTTTGTGTGATTGGTACAGAGTTGTTGGGGGCATGGCCAGCAGATCAAGGTGAGCAACGAGAAAATGAATCGGCGCCGGTGGCACCCCCGAAAGTCAACCGCTGTAGTCCTTGTTCGGTAGAGACCCAGAAAGGCGGACTGGAACAAGGTAGGGAACGGGGCTTGTCACATCTTGTTCTAGACGGAATGTGGCTTGATTCTGGTGAGTGGGGTACAGCTACGACGGGTGAGCGGCAGGGCGAGACGGACGCACTGGTCAAGGTAAGGTGAAAGTGAAAAAGTAAGCAATGTGGGCAGGCAAAATGGGAATTTGTTTCCGCAAAGACGGAAATAATTAGGGGCCTGGCTAAAGTGGACAGGGGTTTCGGGTGAACTGGAGCGATGGCAAAGGCTCTTCTTCTCCTCATTCTGTCTACCTAGAGGCATGTACCAGGGTTGCCAGCAGCATCGGTACAGATCTAGCGACGACGGATGTCGTGGCAGGCAATCCGCTGCTCTTAGGCACCCCACGGGATGTAGCCATGCACACACTAAAGCATACGCGAGTAGAGACCGTCTGGTCTTTTTCCAGTACGGATCCCAAAACCTTTTGTTAGGCCAGTGCCCACTGTCCGCAATATATTTCGGTCTCAGTACGCGAGAAAGCAACGCTAGGTGCCCCAAACGAGTCTTTCCACCTCGGCAGTTTGTGGAGATCTGCCGTATAAACACCAATGGTAGCGTCAAATCCGGTCTCCATAGTTTAACACCGGGGACTTTCCTGAGTCTATTCTCCTGAAGCCACTCACGATGAAGCTTACGGCTGCAGACTATCCATTACATATTACTGACAGTTCCCTTCGGCCTCGGTATCGTATTCTTATTGTAGTTTGGCAGGCAATTTGACCCGATATGTACCCACGTTCCCGTTGAGACTAACGAGATCAGATGCATCTTGGATTGAGTGCGGAGCTCCGTATCCCTGCTTCTAGGGCTGGTGTTTGAGCATTGATAGTTCCCTGATGGCGTACGAGTAGGTTTTCGACGTAGGCAAGCTATCGCTCTTCACAACTTAGCTTCTAACCTTCTTCCCTCGTCTTTGCTGCCCTGTTGCATCAAACTGACAACGTTTTCGTAGATGGTGAAGCTCAATGCACCAGATATCTACTGCACGTCAGTAAGTGCACGTGGTAAGTGGCTGTCAGCGACGCCTTGGTGCTCTTCTGCCGGTCGCAAAGACGGGACCAAAGCGGCATCAATTTTATCAAAAAATGAACTTACACTTAGTCGCGCCAGCCGAGGTGTCGTGCCTTTCCACAGCCCTGATAACCCAGAATCTTGAACAATAGCGGATGCGCATTGCCACGTTCCACGGTGGACATTGGCGCCTTCAAGAGCTTGCATTTTGGTCTTGACGACGTCAAAAGGCATCGTAGCGTAGACCGTAATGATACCCGCTGTAGCGCCTGCAAATACTGGAGCTAGAGATCCCTTGCCGCGGAGCTCCATTGGTGGGCTGATCACATCGAGGAGAGCATTGTAGCTGGTGAACCGAACAAGGGCGTTCGAGCCCTGCTTCAGAGTCACCGGCAGAATGCCGCGGAAAAGCCCTCCGAGGCCCTCCATGGCTACGATACTTCTGATCGCATGGCTTGTCGATTTGAATCGCCTAGCGCCAGCTCTGTCTTCTACAATCTTGGTTTTGATGTTCTCGCCAGGGGTCACCACTGTCACGCTCTCGGCCACGCCAGCCGCGACACCGGCAAGCATATTGGCAACCTTGGTTGGTTTCCCCGTTTGGGCATCTTGCGGGAGCTTTTTCCTGATGGCATCGAATGTAAAAAATCGTACGCCTGACTTGGATGCATTTGAGACGCAGAACGCACTGGCCCCCGTGTACAGCACGCCAGGTCCAGAGGTCCGTACGGCTGAGACAAGAATTCGTAGTGGAGATTCGGACGAACTCAGCAGTTGTTTTCGCGTTTTGATGTACTCTGTAGGATACTTGACTCATGTTAGCATAGTAGAGACTTTGTAATATGTTTGCAATCACTTGAATAGCGAGACCGAGTTTACATACCGTGACTAGAGACTCTACTCCCCCAGCAGCTGCACCAGCAACCACTGATTGCAAGGGGGTCGGGGACGTGCTACTGCGACTCATGGTTGATATCTTCCAATACCTATTCAGTCAAGCCAAGAGGTCTATCATACAGCCAGTGAACCGATGCCTGCAGGCGGGCGCCTCTGGGCAGTCTTACATAGTCCATTGAGCAGTGCACATTATTGGACTGCCCCGAAAACCCATGGACGAGCCCCGGTATCCTCAGACAGGAGCCACCCGTGAGCTTCGGCACTCATCTTGAATCCGTGAGACGCGGAGCTCCGTCCGTCTCCCTTCGAAATTTGTGACACTCGGTGTGTTCGCAATCTGCCGGGAACATGACGGGAGCGACTTACATCCACTACGTACACGACTAGACGATATCTGCGTAGTCAAAAAAAGACCAAGATGCCATGGTTCGAGGTATTCTCGTGGCGGCGCTAGGGCGGGAACATGGGATGGAGGAATCCGCGCATCGCATGGAATCCACGCGTTCCACGGAGGTTGGTGTGGCGCAGGTGTGCCAAAGCTGGGAGCTATCCGCCTCACTGGAGTAACCCGCCTGTCAGGGAGTAGCCCAAGACATATCGGAGCCATCCGTCTAACACGACGGACTACTCCTCGTAGGATCATCATCATCACCATCTCCACTAACAAACTGGCGTGACGATTCCGTCGCCTGAGCTGAAGGGAAGCATTTGCGAGTTGCCAAACTGTTTGCCCGCGGGATACTGCCGGTTGTTCGGGTCGTTGTTCTGATGCCGAATCGGAAACCGAAGCAACAATGTGTATAACAAGCGAATCATCGGTTGATCGGGGGCTATCGGTGTCGTCGTTCTGAGCCGAGTTTGGAACGGAGTACACCAAAGAGCGCAGACAACATCCACAATGGCCCCTTCAGCTACAGTGACCGCAGGAACAGATGGGAATCTGTTTCCTCACGGTGGATGGGACACTCACCATCATATCTTCGAACGTAAGTTTAATTCACTTGGAGATCACGATGAACAGCCCGCAATAAGGTGCACGCACGAGAAGTTGAGACTAACAAATACCCTTCCACATAGCCGAGTCTTTCCCTTACAATCCAAACAGGCACTTGACACCGCCTCCTGCGACCATCTCTGCCTTTGACAAGTTCAAGAAAAGCCTGGGGATCACCAGATCTGTCCTTACTCATGGCCTGTCCTATGGTGATGATTGCACCTCCTTAAAGGCTTTCGTGCCTCGGCTGGGAACGCAAAAGACGCGTGCGATCGGTGTCATAGACCCAGAAACGACGACCGACGATGAATTGAGAGCAATGCACGCAGCCGGTGTCCGGGGGCTCCGTGTCAATCTGTATCGTTATAAAGCCATGGAAGATGTCGAACTACAAAAGGTAGCTCTTCGAGCTCACCTCCGGAGAATCACTGCGCTTGCGTTGCCCTGGAGCCTTACGATGACTACAACCCGGACCGACTTCTGGGAGGAGTTGGAACCATTTGTCAGGGAGAATCTTGCAAAATATGGAGTCAAGCTGGTAACAGATCACTTCGCGCTACTAAAGGCACCAAGTCTGCTTTCAGAGGAGTATCGCGACCGGCCAGCGACACAACCAGGGTTCGACGCGATCATGAGGCTGGTCAGAGACGGCCACCTCTGGGTGAAGCTGAGCGCGCCGTACCGCATCAGCGAGGAAAAGCCGGACTACTGCGACGTCAAGTTCTTGGTACGCGCATTTGTGGACGCTAACAAGCACCGCGTTCTTTGGGGCAGTGATTGGCCCCACACGCCGCGGATGAAGGTGAGAACACACGAGGCGGCTATGAAAGAGACGCCGTACCTGGAAGTCGACGATGCAGCTTGGCTGAGGAGTCTCAAGTCATGGCTGTCGGATGAGGAATGGGACTTGTTGATGATGCGGAACCCGAGTGAATTATTCGAGTGATAGAGCGCATCCGTAGAGCATAGAACTTAGATTGATTATGATTACTTCTGTGCTGTAGTATTTCGCACCTCGCATTACCTCCGCAGTTCCCTATCTACAGGCTTCAGAAATCGTAACGGGCACATGCGACATGTGAGAACCCCTGGAAAATACCCCTTACAACTACTCCACGCCAGACTCGACAACTTTACCGGGACTAAACTCGAGTCACTAACACAGCAATTTTACCGAGAGCAAAAGAATTCTACCATCTTAGGTTTCACTCATGAAACATCGCGTATCTTAATTCATACCTACTATACTCCGGCTGTTTACGACCGGCTAATTATTTGTCCTTACGCACGGTCTTGATCAGGTCACCCATCGAAGCACCCTTTCGCAACTCAACAAACATCTTCTCGTCGACCTCGGCCCGCTCCTGGCACAGAGCGACAACCTTTTCGACCAATGAAGGCGGCGTCACCACGACACCGTCCGCATCCCCAATCAAGATGTCGCCAGGATTGATCCAGAGATCACCCTTGAATTGAAGAGGGACGTTGACCCTCGACGCCCGCGTGAATGTGTTCGAGCCCAGAATAGATGTACCCTGGGCAAACACCTGCCGATGTCGTTAGTAGAGTTTACACTACGGGAATCGTTGGATTAAGCCGGACAAGAAACAAGCTCTTCGCGTTCGCTTAAACTTACCGGGAATCCCATCTCATTGTGCTCTCCGACATCCCTCATTCGCCCGTCAATGACCACGCCCTGTGCACCCAGAAACTTGGCCCGAGTGGACATCAAACCGCCCCAGCACGCGGACGGGAGGCCCTTGGGTTGCTGGATGTACATGACGCCACCTTCTTCATTGTGGTCGACGAAGTGCTTGTCCAGCTTCGGGGCCGAGGTGTCGCTGGTCTCGACCATCTGCACCGTTACTGCGGGGCCGAAAATGCGCGTGCCGGAGCCGGGGGAAAACATCCGGATTCCATCGAGGAAGCCACCCTGGGGGTACTTGAGCTTCACAAGGGCATCTCCGATCTTTACCTTTGTCAGAAACAAATCATGTTGCGAGTGAGGCTGTCTGGGCTACAGAGATGACCGCTGATCGGGTTGAGCCCGGCGGCGTTGATACTTACGTCACATGCCGTGAACTTGCGGAGGGCTTCAAGGGCTCGAGAAGACATTGCAGGATCGGGTTGGGTAGAAATGACAATATACGCAAATGAAGCACGTGTATGAGATGCTATAAGGTCAGAAGTTTGTCTTTGACCTTATGAACTGGCCAGTACGGCTACTGAATGTCGTGCAGCAGTCTCACAGCGGCGATGCCGGAGTTGTCCGGAAGCATCCCCAAAGCCTGTGAATGCGGAGGCATCGGGTGATACCCGAAAGCTCGGACCACATGCTCCCGAGTGTTCGGGGTTACTCCGTCAATGCCCTTGGCATCCCTTGCTTCTTTTGCGTGGGCATCCCAGGCTTCCGGGTGCCTCCATGACTCTGACAATATGCACAAAATGTAACAAGGGATCTCATGAGATGATGTTTTAAGGCTCCGAAATAGGCAGTTGCCTATCCTGATTATCCTCCAACAGGGAATTGGCGCCGCGGGATATCTCGCTGTGCGTGTTCGGTGAGCTCGGTCTGACACGCGAACCCTGGCTCGCAATGCGGCTAAATCCGACAAACCCACACACCGGGACACACCATCTGGCACAGGAAGTCAAAGATAACTGCCGAACAAGCGTATGTCAATTGAGTTTTTCTTACTAAACTATTTCGCAGCCCTTCAATCACGTGGGGCGCAGGTATGCCACCAGCCCATATGAACATCGCTCAACACCACAACCACGCATCATAGGAGCGAAATAAAGAACTACGATGCGTCCAGGGACAAAAAGGGATGACCCCAACCCGATTTGAACGGATAACCTTTCGATTTCAGCTCAGAAACGGTCGCAGGACAGAATCTGGAGTCGAACGCGCTACCGTTGCGCCATAGGGCCGATGTGATCCATATCGTGGATCCCGGTGGATGCTGAGGGCGGGGACAACTCCAGGATAGGAAGGCCAGCTCTGCGGCACATGGGAAGAGTTGCTGTGAAGAGGCAGCAACTAGTTGTCACGGTTGGTGCTCGGCTGCTACTCTCAAGAGATGTTGCCAAGTGTGGTGATGCAGAATGTTATTTCTCTTCGATTCAATGCTGTGACATACGTTTGACTCGCCAAATCATCTTTCTGCACCTTCGATACACTCGGTCCCGCAAAACCTCAGGCTCTCAGCTAGACTGACCCTTCTTGTCATGCTCCATTATACTCCGTCCACAACCAGTCGTAGTCGCGATTAGGATCCAAACATCGAAAGCTACACATCTCCGGCAACTTTCTGTACACCTCCTTGCGATGTTCAAATGCAAGACTCATGAGGTGATGTTCAATGTGTTCCATCACAAGCGCCTTGCATCCCAATAAAGTGCAACTGTGGAGTCGTGACAGGACAGGATGTACGTCGCCACCGCTGAAATGAACAAAGTGTTCCTCAGAGGACCGAGGTAAAGTCTTGCAGTCCAGAGACTTCGCCTTTTGTCTCACGGACTCCCATACTAGTGAAAAATCCCAGAAATCTGCCGTGTTGAGCGGGAAGTGATGGCCGTTGCAAATAAACTCCACCCGACCATTCGTCTCAGGCTGAAAACCATTGGCGATCCAATCGTCGGTCTGATCTAATTGTGAGACTTGAAGAATTCTGAGCAGTGGCAGACGAAGAAGTCGATTGAGAAACCGACCACCTGAGCCGCGCCTTGTAAGGATACGCGTGGGGTGGAGGCGTGTGTCTTTTGTTTCGCAGATTTGAATTACCAATCGTTCCAGGCGGGCCGCGCGATCAACGAGTCCTCGCGCCAGAGTGAGTCCATCATCCGCAATCACCATCTGAGGGATTTGCAACCGAAGAAACCTAACATTCTCGAGCAGTGCCAGAAATGTTGGCTTATAGATAAATGCTTGCCAAGAGTCCACGATCTGTAACCTGGCTTGGAGTAAACGGCTCGGTGGCAAGTGGAACGCAACGACGAAGTAGTTTCGATCACAGACGAAGTCGATGGCGTCTGCTCTGAGCTGCCGATATGTCCAGAAGAGACTGGATCCAAGTTGATGCTTCTGATGGCGTTCGAATGAAAGCAGGATTGTGGAATGTTGTGGCAATAGTCCGTTCTCATATATCATGTCGCGTATTTCTCGTGGGAGTCGAAGCATGTGGCAAAGCTGGGCTGTCGAGTATGTAGTCGGTGCTATCGCCTCACTGCGCGCATGTCCCGAGTCGGCATGTGCAGGCATGTCGGCCATGTCAATTGGTATACGGGATATTCCAAGTTGTACTCTAGCTTGATGTCTGGTGTGACAGAAGGAGGTGAGACCAATGATTTGAGGGCGTCCTTGCGGAAGTGATATAAATTCTATGCTCACGTTTAGGCGAACTGGAGAAGGCCGCAATTACCATGATTTGCGGGTCCTTCCTTGACGCCTTTCGAAATCGAGACTGTGGAAGCTGCGAGATACATGCAGAACTGCAGCAATGGCACTTTGGCACGATGAAATATCAAAAAGCACCCCAACCCCGATCGACACTGTCTCACACAGAACAATGAAGGACAAACGCCGAAAACACCGACAACCGAAGATGATAAGAAACACAAAACTCAACAAAAATGACTATGATATTATGACAAAGATTACTAATCCATGATTGACCATTCTCTCTTTCAAGCTCGCAAGGTGACAGAAGTTGCTGAGTAGCATCTCATGGCTTGTAAATCAACCCATAATCGGTAGGATGCCGCCATCAAAGCACTTTTATAGCCTCTTTGGCAACACGCCAAACATCTCAGAAGCCAGATAGAAGGTCACTACAGACCCCCGGCTTCTCGTCATCTTCAACCCAACCCATGCATGAATTCCCCGGCCATCCTGCAGAGGCCGATGAGCGACGGCATCAAGTACTCTCTGATACGTCTTCAGAGCCTTTTCATCAGCAGTCCCCAAGTAGGTCTCTATCCGCTTACGGATCTCAGCATCATCAGAGGCGTACTCATGAACAGGGAAATACACTGCCACCTCTGACTTCAAATCCCCACCGTCCGCAGTGAAACTGAAGCAAGTCATCGCCCCCTTGCCCTTGTATGGCCCTTCAGAGCCACCACTCGGAACGGTACAGACCTGGAGTATTTCGGGATCAGATGCACCAACGATGTCGGGGGCAACGATGGAGGCCGCCTGCGATAGATCCGCGGCCGTTGCGCCGCGATGCTGCACATAAATCTTGACTCGGGCTTGAGAGCCAGGGCACAGATCCAGTGAAAGATACATGAGCTTGTTGCCTGGCAGTAAGACTTTCTCAAGAGGAGCCCAAGTTTGTGGCATACAAAGTTTGTTGAGGGCTTCGCGGACAACTGCTGGGGCCCGGGATTCTCCCTGAGCATTGGCGTTCAGGTAGATCTTCCATCCCGGACGAGAGCCTTCTTCAGCAACAAAGCTGTGCCACCCTGCAAAGGTTCCTTGTGCTTCCGCCCCTGAGGGAAAGAAGGGATCTTTGATGCGGTTGAAACGATCTAGAGAGACTGGATTCGGGTATAAGCGTTGTATCTCATCATTCACGTATCTGCCACAGACCTCCTTGAGGAATACCTTGCGATAGAAAGTGCTGTCAGCTGTGCCGGCAAGGACATCCTTGAAGACAGATCAACGATCTTCACCACGCTCGAAGACATCGCGGCAAGCCTCAAGGAGGCAATAGTAGCCTGAGCTGCGGCCATAACTGTCATCACCCCGGAGCATCGCTGCCCACTGAACATCAGTCATGGCCGACGTGGCCGAATCAGAGAGATAATCGCAGGTGGGGAGGGCTGCGGGGAAGGCAAAGACATTGTTTTCGAAGGAGCGTAAGACTTCCTCACGCTCTTCAGGGGTGATAGCGATGTGCGGGCGAACGACTATGGTGTTGTGAGAAGGGGCAATAAGAGGAGACATGATGAGAGTAGGCAAGATTTCGTCCGCGGAGTGTTTGTTTGGACTTATTTTACGACGTAGGGTAAGCTCTCGAAACTAAGGGAGACTTGATAAACCGGCCAGCTTCGTATTTATGGTTAATGTCGGACCGCCCCTACTCCTCCCTTCCTACCCTACCCGATAGCTTTTCAGCTTGATGGAGTGGACTTCCAGAATTTCTTCTAGCGAACCTCGGTGCCTTCTCGATGCATTGAAAAGCACCTTGAGGTTCCAATACGTCTTGGTTTGCTGCTATGGGGTCCACTCATCATAGTCAAAGGGATGTCGGTATCTGCACCACACCCATTCTTGATGATGACAGCAGGCCATTCGGAGAAGGATACTTGGCCTCAGTGACAAGACAACAGTGCGAGTACGAAATATAAAAACATGCAATGACATTGCCGATGCCTATTGTGATTGGCAAAAGTCATGTTCTATCGCTTACACACGGAGTACTTGATCTCCTGGCTACTACGTGTCCAAACCAGGTGTATGCTAAAGACGACCTCTACCATGCTCCGGTTCCCAACTCGTCATCGCATACTCAGCTGTATCAGACACATAAAGCTATAGTTTCTTCATGCTCTCAGTAGATGTGTACGGTCCGTGATCTTGCAGCCAGTTTCCGTTACCAAGACTACAAGGACATTCACACTTCCCGGTTTGGTTTAGGATATGCAAAGCTGAAATATGACCTACCCATGCCATTGCGCAAACATGCAAGCATCAGACGGGCGAATTCTCTCTCCGCTGACGGCGAGGATTGTACCTGCAATAAAGAGTAGTCAGATTTGGGGGCTGTTGTCCGAAGGCAGTAACTAGCACGGAGTCAAAAACGTGGGGTCAATCCGTGCAGCACAAATGCACTTCAATATTTAATCATTGTTGTATGCAACAAAAGTCACTTACTTGGGCTGAAGATTTTGATTGGATGGACCGAAGCAGCCTCATTGTGCTTGATCGCCACTCGACTGCAGTCTGCCGTTGATGACTGCATACGCCGACGCCCGGATTACTGCACGGCCACCTCGAGTTCCTAGCGGAGTCTCCCGAGGCGGCATTGTGCTTACAAGGCTGTTAGAGGCGTCGCGTCTCAACCTGCCGATGGAGCAACCTGAGGGTGATGGTGAGTTGCTGGGCACTGTGTACTTCCAATCTGTGCATGGTCAAAGTCACGGAATGAATGACTGCAAAAGGTCCCTGTTTGACTGCTGCTGATTTACGCGAAGAATCTACCAATGATCTCACTGTTCATCTGGTGCCGAGAACCGGTAGTAAAGATGATCCCATCCCTCCCCATGGTCTACCTCAAGCTCAAGAAGCTCCTTGTTGATATCGAAGTCCTTAATGGCACCTTGAATAGCCGACGAGAATATGGTCTTGCCAAGAGTCTCCCAACATTTCTTGCGCTCAGGTTCCGTTTCAGTGCTGGTGATCGTGAACGAATCCGCCGTTTTGAGCTTCAAATCGGTACGGCACGAGGCTAGGGCTTCTTGCATGTTGGTGTTACTGATTTTCCATCCCATCACGGTCTTCAGCTCGGAAGGCTTGAGACCAGTCATCTCCCAGCACGCCTTAAGAACCTGGCGCATTTTCAGTCGAGGGTCCGTCTTGTCGTCTCCGTTCATTGCCTTCATGACGGTCAGGCGCTTGGACACCGTGTTGACCATGAGGGTATCAACGGGCAACACCTTGCCATTTGCGTCCTTGGCTGTGTAACCATCTGCGTACACACTGAAGCCCCATCGCCCCTCTTCTTTGTTCTCTTCAGCGTCGACCGCGTATGCTGAGTTTCCCTAAAGTGGTGTCAGCTGCCCGAATCTACATCAAAGTACAACGAATGCTGAAAATACTTACAGCAAAAGGTCGAACAGGCACTGCAGATATCTATCCACAGATGTCAGAGAATCATTCACACCAAAAGCAACACCTCAAACTATGAGGTCTTGAAGTCTCGGGGACTTACAAGGGTGGCCAAAGACACCAGAAGAAACAAAAGTGTTGAAAAACGATGGGAAATCATGTTTTAAAAGCGATTCAATGTCCAAAAACGGAAAGAATGAAAGTGTTCAAACAAACACGGCAACTGCGCACAGGCTAATTGCAAAAACTAAAAGAGAGTAAGTTGATTGAAAATAAGGTATGGGATGCCGGTGACGGCAATGACCGTGTTGACCTTTATTATACAATGTCTTTTGCGATTCCGAGAGAGTCGTATAGCATACGGCGTCGCCGACTCATGTAAGTTCATGCAATTAATTGTGCAGCCTTGGCCGACCCACAGGTCACCCGTCTGATCAGGGACTAAGCCACTTTATGCAGCTGACTCGCATCCCAATCTGCACCAAAACCCTTAGGTACAGTGTGGGGCTGCATTAGGGGATAAAGAATCTAATCAGTTTAGCTTTGTGATTCGGATGAACCGAGCGGGCTCAGAGTGTTCAACTCAATTTAACGTGTTGTCGATCAAACACCAGGTTTCTTAAGATAGTGTCAACGAAGGTCGAGAGCACTAATGATGGATCAGCCTTGCGGAAAAGGCGGGATTAGCAGGATAACGCCCTGCAGATAATATGACGTTATGTTGCTGTTTATGAATTTAATGTGTCTAAGTGATACTATCACAGGGGCTGGCCTGTCCAACTTCTGGTAATCTGATGTATATAGTCTTTCGTTACGGCCCCAAAATTTCGACTCTCGCTCATTGCATTCCAAGCTCCTCGGTTCTGTCGTTCATTGTCTTCCTTCTAGTCATTCTTTACTGTTTCGGCAACAATGTTGCATCACTCATTCTCGTCACTCATTTTGTTGGGATTAACCTCCCTCGCCTCTGGCCGCGTTCTCTATGGCCGCGGTGAAGATGTTGCCGTGGGCGGCAAATGGAAGGATCACGATCAGGTTACTGCCTTTCAACAACAAGCTGCAGACGGCATCGAGGGAGAGATCGAATTGCGGTTTAAGCCAGGTCTGAACGACGGGAGTGGTTGCTTCCCATATGCCGCTGTTGACAAGGACGGCTTCCACAAGTACGTGCGCAAAAAGATGTTTCTCTTTATACATAACAATAGATGCTGTGACTGACCTCTTTGCCAATCTAGCAAGGGACTGAAGCCCACGGGAAAGAGCGGCGGCGATTGCCGCGATGGCACTAAGGGTCAGCTTTACGCCAGAGTTGGAACTTCCAACGGTCGGACCGGTATCTTGTATTCGTGGTATCTGCCCAAGATCCAGAACGCCGAAGACCACAAGCACTATTACCTGACCACCGTCGTCTGGGTCCACTCGGACAAGTGTGACCCAACGGCGGACGACTACCGCGTCGTTGGAGTCAGCTACTCTACCGGCAAGGAAACCTACGACACGTCAGTTAGTGGTCAGACGCTTTACAGCTCTGGAGACAGCGGTTCCGGTCCCGGCAACACCCATCCCATCGTCGGATATGACGGCCAGATGAACGTGTTTCCTTCCAAAGACGGCGCCGATTACGCCCTCAACCCCCCAATGATCAGCTGGAAAAAGCTGTCTCAGCCGGCCTCAGAGCAGTTCAACGGCATTGTGTACGAACATGCCCGATGCCCTTTTACCGACAACAACATCCAAGCCTCCCTGAACGCAGCTTTCAACGCCAACTTTTACACTGGCTTGGCCCCCGAGGCTGACAACTGCAACGCGGCGGATACCCCGACGCCGACGACGCCTCCTACTCAGCCTGAGGAGCCCGCTTCGTCGTCTCCCCCTGAGGCGACTCCTTCAACGCCTTCGACTCCAACGGAGCCCGCAAGCGATCCTACCACCTCGAACCCACCGACTCCTTCAACAACTGATACCGGCGATGATGATCTGATTGAAGACGGCCCGGAGATTGCCTCTTCCAGCTTGCCAGCAGACGCTACCTACACACCAACCCCTTGAAATCTTCCGCATGTATTCGAGGAGAATAAGGAGTCCAAGCGGGCGTTGTAATTGGGCGTTGTAGTTTTATAGAATACTTTAGTTCATGAGAAAAGGAATATTGTATGCCTTCAAAGCTTTTGATGCTTCCAATGTGACTTGCTTATTTTACACCTCGTGAATCATAGACTAAGTGTGAATGTCGATGGGGCAACTCAGTTCCCTTCACGCTCTTGAGACATCGTCTCACGAATGAAGCCTGCAACCCCATCGCGATTGCACGTCAATGCACGATCTAAAGCTGTCTCCCCCGAGATTGTCCTTGCGTTCAAACCAACCCCAGCAGCCACCAGCAATCTCGCTTTTGCCTCTGATTCTCCATCGTCGCCCAAATATGGGGCATCTGGGTCCCCCGCAGTTAGATGTAGAGCCGTTTCTCCCTTTTTGGTCGTGGAGCTCACATTAGCACCAGCAGTAAGAAGCCTTTGCAAGTGTTGCGCAGTGCCGTACGCCGCGGTCTCATGTAGTGGAGTTGCTCCGTCGTCGTTTACCGCCTCCAGATCACCACCGCACTCTATAATAACGTCGAACAGCCCTTCGGAATTTCTTGGCAGATGCAAAAGTGTTGTGCCGAATTGGCCACGAAGAGAGGTGTCCGCTCCCGCCCGAATGAGGAATCTTATTGCAGTTAGGGAATCGGATAGAGCATGGTGCAACACAGGGTTTCCGTTGTTGTTGACCGCGTTCATGTCAGCACCAGCATCCAGAAGGACCTGAATAATGTCCAGAACCTCGTGTGAAGCAGCTATATGCAGGGGTGTGTTTCCGTAACAGTCTTTGGCTGATACGTCCGCGCCCGACTCCACCAGTAGCTTTGCTATTTGCATATTTCCAAACAAGGCCACCACATGTAGGGGTGTCTCGTTGTCGATGTTGCGTGCGTTGACATTGGCTCCGGCGTTCAGAAGCAACTTGGTTGCTGCAACCCTTCCGCCGGCAGCAGCATTATGCAATGGTGTTACTCCATCGCTCGTTGCCGCAGATGGATTGGCGCCGGCTTGCAGCAAGGCTGTCACAGTCCCTTCACCTCCCGATTGAACCGCAAGATGAAGCGCTGTCCAGCCTCTCGCGGTCACAACGGCGGATAAATCAGCCCCTGCAGATATGAGCCCTTGCAGGCTTTCGATGTCATCGCCAAAAGCCGCTTGGTGTAGAGGGTCGTTGGGAAACACAGGGGTTGCAGCTGGGTTCGCCGCGCCACAAGAGGCACACGAAGCACCTGGGTCGTCGGACATGATGAACGAGTGCAAAAAAGAGATAGAAGGTGATAAAAGTCGGTTGGTATAGTTAGAAGCTGAGTCGAATAAAATAATTGCATGAAATTGACAGTTTAGATCAGACATCTGTTCAGCAGACGAAGCACGTCCCTTAAGTACAAGTGGTCGGCTTTCTCTTGACTCATGTTGCTGAACTAGTGATGATCACCATACCTAGCGCGGCTGGTAGCCTGTGAACGCCTAGGCAGCATTTCAACGAAAATTGCACGACTATCAATGTAATTGGGCCCTACTCCTCGATTGTATGAAGGCGAACGCGTGAACGATCGCGAAAACTAGGAGACTAAGACGAAGATGCAAGAGGCGGACAGCTGGGGACCCCTGACATATGGCTGCTAGCGCCCAAGCAGCAAGCTCAGTACGTACCTTGAATAGTTCAGGCTCGCTTGAGAGTGCTTGTTTTGATCAACACAGTTTATGTGCCTTTGGGCGCGAAATCTTGCTAACTAAAGAAACCAGAGAATTGTGTAGAGAAGAAAATGAAAAGGGTGCGTATGATGAATACAGGTCTAAGAGTAGCCTCAACTATGTTTAACAGCCCGGCTAACGTTATCATCCTTTTACCCTGATTCCATGAGAAGCCAGTTGATTGGTCCAGCAATATGTATGATCTAATTTCTAGTGTAAATACCTCTCTCATGCGAGACGACCATACTCAAAACAATTTGCTCCTAATATGCAACTATCTCAAGGTAGGCTTATTATTGAGTAAGATCTTACTTGTTACGACCCGTTAGGCATAACACGTAGGAAACAACCCCGCCTGGAATCTCGGCGGCTAATGCGGGACATATGTAAGCAGTGACACAAGTATAACCAGGAACCATCGGAAAAGGAAGAACTATGGTACAGGTCACGTGACTTCGGGAACAGCACGGATACAAGGCAAG